>NC_091302.1:24363978-24377389 GCF_038502225.1 Cherax quadricarinatus
AATTAGATCGACATCTCCTTCGAGATTCCCTGACGGGTCATCTTAGGATTAACACACGTGTCAAGATGCAGTTCCTAACGAACCAAACAATCATCCAATTTACTCAAGTAAATCTGTTTGTGATTTGATAAAGCCCACTGTGTGGGCGAAACTTAGACAATAAAGGATCGCATTTTGCTGTATTGGTGTTTATTTTTCCATAGGATGACTGTATAAACTTATTTAAATATTCTAATATTTGCGAGTGTCTCATTTCAAATTTGTAGGTATCTTATACCGTTTATTACCGAGTAAAACTCTGTACTGAATATGAACAATCTTGTTTCATGTTTAATGTTAAAATATAGATTTTTGGGTAATAGATAAATTCCTCACTTAATTAAGCTTTATCTTGCTGGAGTTCGTTGTCTTCTTTGTGAGCAACGTTGTTTGTGTGTGTGTGGGAACTGTTGAAGATACTCCACAACCACCTGTGAAGACGTCCACAGGAAGGACTCACAGCTCCGGGGACAAGGCAGCTGGGACTCACTGCACCTAGAGACACACGTAAACAAATTATGTATGGCGTAGTTCTTAGTACATAGCTTCTAGCATACTACTCCAATCATTAAAATTAAAAAAGCAAACAACAGTTTTAGATATAAACCCTTACCATACAATATATTAAATTCTTTATCTTATTATTACTATTATTATTATTATTATTATTATTATTATTATTATTATTATTATTATTATTATTATTATTATTATTATTATTATTATTATTATTATTATTATTATTATTACACCTGAAAGTTTATTATATAAGATATACAGCTCAGAAATATGAATTTGTGTTAGATTCGGTGAGGAGATAAAGTGTGGGACATTCTGAGAACAATAACAGTAACGGTCAAGTCTGAACTTAAACTGCCTCACAGGAACCTCAGAAGAAAGATGATATTGATGAACAAGGTAATTCGACTGAAGAAGGAAGGAGGAGAGAACTTGAATACTGACAAGGAAGTTAGTGATGTGCTGATTATATTATATAATGAAGTATTCTCAGTGGAACCTTGGGCAATATCACAAAGACTAGGAGAAAGGGTGCACTGATAAGTAAAGGATACAATCAATACAACAGGTTAGGAAAATGAACTTTTGTAGGTCCGGGAAAGTCGCCAGAGATCTGGAGGACAGTGAAACTAGTCTTTATATTTAAGAAATGAAACAGACTGCAGTCGTTAAACTACAGACTAGTTTCTCTGAAACGCATGCTTTGCAAGGTAAAGAAGAAATTTATCAAGGGGAGAGAACCTGTGAGACAGAAGAGAAGGATAGATCGATTGCATTTTCGTAGAAGGCATTTGATACTGTATTACACAAGACGATGGGCCAAAAACTTTAGGTGTATCAGGTAGATCAAATAATATCTTAGTAGAAGGAAGCAGAGAGTGACTATCAGGGAACAGACGTCAGAATGGAGGATAGTAACTAATGAGATTCCGTAAAGATCAGTAATACAATCAGTACTGTTAGTGATTTTTGTGAGTGGCATTCCAGATGGAACAGATTCATATACATCCCTGTAGGATGATGCTGTAAAACAGAGGAGCAAAATGAAAACAAATAATGACAAAGAAATCTCCAAACGTATATGTGCACGCAGCTAGATTGGTCAGATAAGAAATTACTTGAATTCAGTCCCACTAAATGCAAGGTCATAAATATTGAAGAAGCAGTAACAAGACTGGAAACATGGTATAGACTAAAAGGACAAAGGCTGCAGACTTCACTCAAAGAGAAGGAGTTGAAGGAGAGTATAGTGCCTGGTAAATTACCAGAGGTTCACATCAACTGGATAACCTTCGCAGCCAATACTCGTCTGGCAAATCTAAGAGTAACCTTTAGGAATCTCTTTCGTACAATATACGTCGGGTCTATCTTGAAGAGAGCAGCACCAGTTTGGAACCCGCACCTGAAAAAAAACATATTAAGATACTGGAGAAATTGCAGCTGTATGCAACAGCTTGTTCCTGAACTGAGGGGCCCGAGCTACGTGGAGTCGTTAATGAAATTGAATTTAACGACGCTGGAGGACAGAAGAACCTGGGAGACATAATAACAGCATACGAATTACTCAGGGAAATTGATAGGTTAGCTAAGGGACAGGGTATTTATATGGTAGAAAACGGAGACTCGAGGACACAAGAGGAAATTAAGACAGATGATCCACAAGGATGCTAGAAAGTGGATAGATGTCAATGAGGCAGTGATGAAGGCAGACTCAACGAGGCTACGAGGGCAGAAACGAGGCAAATGACAAGATGAAAGGCTGGACTAGGATATGAGAATCTTCCCCTACAACATCTAATAGCTGAGTAAAAATAGATCAGTAAACACAATACTCACACACACACACACACACACACACACACACACACACACACACACACACACACACACACACACACACACACACACACACACACACACACACACACACACACAGTTCAACACAAGAGATTAGTGCAAAAACTGGAGGACCAAGCAGGGATAACAGGGAAGGCACTACACTGGATCAGGGAATACTTGCCAGGAAGACAGCAGCGAGTCATGGTACGTGGCGAGGTGTCAAAGTGGGCACCTGTGACCAGTGGGGTCCCACAGGGGTCAGTACTAGGACCAGTGCTGTTTCTGGCATTTGTGAACAACACGACAGAAGAAATAGACTACGAAGTGTCCCTATTTGCAGATGACGTGAAGTTGATGAGAAGAATTCATTCGATCGAAGACCAGGCAGAACTACAAAGGGATCTGGACAGGCTGCAGACCTGGTCCAACAATTGGCTCCTGGAGTTCAACCCCACCAAGTGTAAAGTCATGAAGATTGGGGAAGGGCAAAGAAGACCGCAGACGGAGTACAGTCTAGGGGGCCAGAGACTACAAACCTCACTCAAGGAAAAAGATCTTGGGGTGAGTATAACACCAGGCACATCTCCTGAAGCGGACATCAACCAAATAAGTGTTGCAGCATATGGGTGCCTAGCAAACCTCAGAACAGCATTCCAACATCTTAATAAGGAATCGTTCAGGACCCTGTACACCATGTACATTAGGCCCATATTGGAGTATGCGGCACCAGTTTGGAACCCACACCTAGCCAAGCACGTAAAGAAACTAGAGAAAGTCCAAAGGTTTACAACAAGACTAGTCCCAGAGCTAAGGGGTATGTCCTACGAGGAGAGGTTAAGGGAAATCGACCTTACGACACTGGAGGACAAGAGAGATAGGGAGGACATGACAATGACATACAAAATACTGAGAAGAATTGACAAGGTGGACAAAGACAGGATGTTCCAGAGATGGGACACAGCAACAAGGGGACACAGTTGGAAGTTGAAGACACATATGAATCACAGGGATGTTAGGAAGTATTTCTTCAGCCACAGAGTAGTCAGGAAGTGGAATAGCTTTGGAAGTGATGTATTGGAGGCAGGTTTCATACATAGCTTTAAGTAGAGGTATGATAAAGCTCACAGTTCAGGGATAGTGACCTAGTAGCGACCAGTGAAGAGGCGGGGGCTAGGAGCTAGGACTCGATCCCTGCAACCTCAACTAGGTGAGTACACATACACACACACACACACACACACACACACACACACTAGGATGAGAGCCAAGGGCCTAACAGACGAATCTGGGAGGGAGGATTGGTAGGCAGAGCTCATAAAAAAGGAGGAAGACTGGGGAAGGAGGCTAGATGGGCTTTCAAGGAAAATGGAGGAGAGGTTATCAGCAGAGTGCAGAATCTGGGAGCAACATGCCACAGTAGCAGAAGAAGCCAAGATACAGAGATTAGAAGAGGAGCTGAGAAATCTGAAACAGCCTAGTGATGAAGATAATACAGAAGTAGCATCAGCAATGTTTACATCAGACACAGACAAAGGGTCTGGAGGGAGCATGGAAGCTAAACTAAACTATATGCAAAGGTCCTGTCAAAACCACATGGGGCCAAAACAAAGACAGGGAGCACACTAGGACAGTATGAGAGGTCGGAAGACATTGGAGGAACTAGGACATATGCAGGGACTTTACCAGACACTTGTGGGGGCCAGGAACAGGTGAGCAGGAAGGACAAACCAATGAGCATAGGGGCCACAGCTAGGGAAGGGATTGAAGGAAGGAACACTCCATGGGAAGGAGCTAAAACACCTCAGAGGATGCAATGGGAGTCACAGTGGGAGGTGGAAAGGGAGAGATCAGTTTTTGTCTATGGGCTAGACGAAGCTGAAGGGGAAACCTATGATGAAAGAAAACAGGAGGAGAAAAAAGCGATTGAAGGTATCATGAAGGTGATAGGTGAGGGGGACATGACCCAGGTGGCAAATTTTCAGAGAATCAGGTGGTTCACAAAGAGAAGGAAATGGCCTCTCAAAGTAATTTTCAAGGCAGAATCAACTCGAACCATGATCCTGCAGGAGAAAGCACGGCTGAGAGGCAAACAGGAGTTCAAGAGTGTGTACCTCGATCGAGACAGAACACAGGAGGAAAGGATGATACTGAAAGAGAGAGTGCAAAAACTAAAGGAGGAATGGGAGGAAATGACAAAGAAGAGCAGAATAAGCCAGGCACAGGTGGAAGGGCAAGCACACCCCCTAGAAACATCTGCAGAAGGGCTCCAACCACGACACCCCCAAGGCAACTGAACAATCTAAACCAACAATCACACACTGATCCCTCTGTTCTCACCCCCTGCACCACGAACCCTACCCCTACAGCAACACCTTATGAGAGCTCTTCCTCCACCTCCACTGCAACCCCCACAGGCTCCCACCAGGGCTCCTGCTCTCCCAACCCCAGTATTTCCCGAGGACCACAGTTATAGTATTAGAACAGAAGTTGAAGGTTTGGTACACAAATGCGGATGGATTAACGAATAAATATGAGTGGCAAAAAATAATCAATGAGAAGTACCCAGACATCATAGCAGTTACAGAAACAAAACTCACTGAGACAATAACAGATGCAATCTTCCCACCAGGATATTAAATCATGAGGAAAGATAGAAGGGGCAGAGGGGAAGGAGGGGTTGCTCTGCTCGTAAAAAACCGATGGAAATCGTAATGACACGATTGCAAACAAACCATACCCCCGGCCGGGATTGAACCCGCGGTCATAGAGTCTCAAAACTCAAGCCCGTCGCGTTAGCCACTAGACCAGCTAGCCACAATAAGATTCATCCAACTAGGTATATTTCTACACCATAGGAAGGTTAGCACAGGCACTGCCGTCATGTTGACGGCAGTGAAGGGACTTGAGCTAGAGTTCGTCACGGCCACGCTAGCTGGAGATTCGTCTGTAAAAACTTGCATTTGTGGTCACAGAGGTGCCTGTGCTAACCTTCCTATGGTGTAGAAATATACCTAGTTGGATGAATCTTATTGTGGCTAGCTGGTCTAGTGGCTAACGCGACGGGCTGGAGTTTTGAGACTCTATGACCGCGGGTTCAATCCCGGCCGGGGGTATGGTTTCTTTGCAATCGTGTCATTACGATTTCTTGAGTCATGTTGACGGCAGTGAAGGGACTTGAGCTAGAGTTCGTCACGGCCACGCTAGCTGGAGATTCGTCTGTAAAAACTTGCATTTGTGGTCACAGAGGTGCCTGTGCTAACCTTCCTATGGTGTAGAAATATACCTAGTTGGATGAATCTTATTGTGGCAAGCTGGTCTAATGGCTAACGCGACGGGCTGGAGTTTTGAGACTCTATGACCGCGGGTTCAATCCCGGCCGGGGGTATGGTTTCTCTTCGGTCTGGGGAGCACAAGGTGGTCATTGCAGTGATGTATAACCCACCACAGAACTGCAGGAGGCCAAGACAGGAATATGAAGAGCGCAACAGAGCAATGGTGGACACACTTGCTGAGTTGGCAAGAAGAGCTCACTCCAGCAGAGCAAAGTTGCTAGTAATGGGTGATTTCAACCACAGGGAGATTGACTGGGAAAACCTGGAGCAACATGGGGGTCACGAAACATGGAGAGCCAAGATGTTGGATGTGGTGCTGGAAAACCTCATGCACCAACATGTTAAGGACACTACCAGAGTGAGAGGGGAAGATGAACCAGGAAGATTGGACCTTGTGTTCACCCTGGGCAGTTCAGACATTGAGGACATCACATATGAGAGTCCCCTAGGAGCTAGTGACCACGTGGTTCTGTGCAAGTGGAGAGAGTAACAGGAGTTGAATGGGAAAAGCCAGACTATAAAAGAGGGGACTACATAGGTTTGAAGAACTTCCTGCAGGAGATTCTGTGGGACAGAAAACTGGCAGGAAAGCCAGTAAATGAAATGATGGAATTTGTAACAACAAAATGCAAGGAGGCAGTGGAACGTTTTATTCCCAAGGCAACAGAAACAATGGGAAGACCAGAATGAGCCCCTGGTTTACCCGACGGTGTAAGGAGGCAAGAACTAAGTGCAGTAGAGAATGAAAAAAATACAGAAGGCAGAGAACACATGAAAATTGGGAGATTAGTCGCAGAGTCTGGAACGAGTATGCACAGGTAAGGAGGGAAGCCCAGCGACAGTATGAAAATAACATAGCATCGGAAGTCAAGACTGACTCGAAACTGTTGTATAGCCACATCAGGAGGAAGACAACAGTCAAAGACCAGGTGATGAGACTGAGGACAGAAGGTGGAGAACTCACAAGAAATGATAAGGAGGTATTTGAGGAGCTAAAAGGAGATTTAAGGAAGTTTTTACAGTAGAGACAGGAAGGGCTCTGGGAAGACAGCACAAAAGGGAACATCAAGAGGGAATATACCAACAAGTGTTGGATGACATACGAGCAACGGAGGAGGAGGTGCAGAAGCTGCTAAGTGACCTTGATACCTCAAAGAGAACAACATCTCCCCGTGGGTCTTAACCACAATCTTCAATACATCCCCTGAAACTGGGCAACTACCTGAGATATGGAAGACGGCAAGTGTAGTCCCCATATCTAAGAAAGGAGACAGAAACGAGGCACTAAACTACAGACCTGTGTCTCTGACATATATAGTATGCAAAATCATGGAGAAGATTATCAGGAGGAGAGTGGTGGAACACCTGGAATGGAACAAGATTATAAATGAAAACCAGCATGGATTCATGGAAGGCAAATCCTGTGTCACAAACCTTCTGGAGTTTTATACCAAGGTAACAGAAGTAAGACACGAGAGAGAGGGTTGGGTTGATTGCATTTTGCTGGACTGCAGGAAGGCCTTTGACACAGTTCCTCACATGAGATTAGTGCAGAAGCTGGAGGATCAGGTGCATATAAGAGGAAGGGCACTGCAATGGATCAGGGAATACCTGACAGGGAGGCAACCATGAGTCATGGTACATGAAGAGGTATCACAGTGGGCGCCTGTGACGAGCGGAGTCCTACAGGGGTCAGTTCTAGGACCGGTGCTATTTTTGATATATGCAAACAACATGATGGAAGGAATAGACTCTTAAGTGCCACTGTTCGCAGATGATGTGAAGCTGATGAGAAGAATTAAATCGGGTGAGGATGAGGAAGGACTGCAAAGAGACCTGGACAGGCTGGACACGTGGTCTAGAAACTGGCTTCTCGAATTCAACCCTGCCAAATGCAAAGTCATGAAGATTGGGGAGGGGCAAAGACCGCAGACATAGTATAGGCTAGGTGGACAAAGACTACAGACCTCACTCAGGGAGAAAGATCTTGGGGTGGCCATAACACCGAGCACGTCACAGGAGGCACACATCAACCAAATAATTGCTGCAGCATACGGGCGCCTGGCAAACCTGAGAATAGCATTCCAATACCTTAATAAGGAATCGTTCAAGACACTGTACACTGTGTATGTTAGGCCCATACTGGAGTATGCAGCACCAGTCTGGAACCCACACCTGGTCAAGCACGTCAAGAAGTTAGAGAAAGTACAAAGGTTTGCAACAAGGCTAGTTCCAGAGCTCAGGGGAATGTCGTACGAGGAAAGGTTGAGGGAAATCGGACTGACGACACTGGAGGACAGAAGGGTCAGGGGAGACATGATAACGACATACAAGATACTGCGGGGAATAGACAAGGTGGACAGAGACAGGATGTTCCAGAGAGGGGACACAGAAACAAGGGGTCACAATTGGAAGCTGAAGACTCAGACGAGTCACAGGGACGTTAGGAAGTATTTCTTCAGTCATAGAGTCGTCAGGAAGTGGAATAGCCTAGCAAGTGAAGTAGTGGAGGCAGGAACCATACATAGTTTTAAGAAGAGGTATGACAAAGCTCAGGAAGCAAAGAGGGAGAGGACCTAGTAGCGATCAGTAAAGAGGCGGGGCCAGGAGCTGAGTCTCGACCCCTGCAACCACAATTAGGTGAGTACAGCTAGGTGAGTACTTATGCACACACACACACACACACACACACACACACACACACACACACACACACACACACACACACACACACACACACACAACCAAGCAGGGATAACAGGGAAGGCACTACAATGGATCAGGGAATACTTGACAGGAAGACAGCAGCGAGTCATGGTACGTGGCGAGGTGTCAGAGTGGGCACCTGTGACCAGCGGGGTCCCACAGGGGTCAGTCCTAGGACCAGTGCTGTTTCTGGTATTTGTGAACGACATGACGGAAGGAATAGACTCTGAGGTGTCCCTGTTTGCAGATGACGTGAAGTTGATGAGAAGAATTCACTCGATCGAAGACCAGGCAGAACTACAAAGGGATCTGGACAGGCTGCAGACCTGGTCCAGCAATTGGCTCCTGGAGTTCAATCCCACCAAGTGCAAAGTCATGAAGATTGGGGAAGGGCAAAGAAGACCGCAGACGGAGTACAGTCTAGGGGGCCAGAGACTACAAACCTCACTCAAGGAAAAAGATCTTGGGGTGAGTATAACACCAGGCACATCTCCTGAAGCGCACATCAACCAAATAACTGCTGCAGCATATGGGCGCCTAGCAAACCTCAGAACAGCATTCCGACATCTTAATAAGGAATCATTCAGGACCCTGTACATCGTGTACGTTAGGCCCATATTGGAGTATGCGGCACCAGTTTGGAACCCACACCTAGCCAAGCACGTAAAGAAACTAGAGAAAGTGCAAAGGTTTGCAACAAGACTAGTCCCAGAGCTAAGAGGTATGTCCTACGAGGAGAGGTTAAGGGAAATCAACCTGACGACACTGGAAGACAGGAGAGATAGGGGGGACATGATAACGACATACAAAATACTGAGAGGAATTGACAAGGTGGACAAAGACAGGATGTTCCAGAGATTGGACACAGTAACAAGGGGACACAGTTGGAAGCTGAAGACACAGATGAATCACAGGGATGTTAGGAAGTATTTCTTCAGCCACAGAGTAGTCAGTAAGTGGAATAGTTTGGGAAGTGATGTAGTGGAGGCAGGATCCATACATAGCTTTAAGCAGAGGTATGATAAAGCTCACGGCTCAGGGAGAGTGACCTAGTAGCGATCAGTGAAGAGGAGGGGCCAGGAGCTCGGAATCGACCCCCGCAACCTCAACTAGGTGAGTACAACTAGGTGAGTACACACACACACACACTCACACAAGGGAAATCGACCTGACGACACTGGAGGACAAGAGAGAGAGGAATGACATGATAACAACATATAAAATACTTTGAGGAATTGACATGGTGGACAGAGACAGGATGTTCCAGAGATGAGACGCAGCGACAAGGAGTCACAACTGGAAGCTGAAGACTCAATTGGAAGCTGAAGATGAGTCAGAGAGATGTTAGGAAGTATTTCTTCAGTCATAGAGTTGTCAGGAAATGAAATAGTCCGGAGAGTGATGTAATGGAGGCAGGATCCATAAATAGCTTTAAAAAGTGGTATGACGAAGCTCTTGGAGCAGGGAGAGAGTGGACTTAGTAGGAGCAGTGAAGAGGCGGGGCCAGGAGCTATGTATTGACCCCTGCAACCATAATTAGGTGAGTAAATACACACACACACATACACACACACACACACACACACACACACACACACACACACACACACACACACACACACACACACACACACACACACACACACACACACAGGAGAGAGAGAGGGATTTGAAGACTGCATATTAATGGACTGTAAGAAGGCTTACGACACAGTCCCACATAAGAGACTGGCAGGTATAGGAGAGGCAGGTATAGGAGAGAAGGGAATGCAATAGATCAGAGGATACCTGATAGGTAGGCAACAACGAGTCATAGTTTCGTGACGAGGTGTCAGAGTGGGCGCCTGTGACGAGCTGGGCTCAACAGGGGTTAGTCCTAGGACTGACATGATGGAAGGGATCGACTCGGAAGTGTCCCTGTTTGCAGACGATCTGAAGCCAATGAGGAGAATTCAATCTGATGAGGATCAGGCAGAACTACCAAGGGATCTAAACAGGCTGCAAGTCTGGTCTAGCAACTGGCTCCTGGAGTTTACCTCCTTCTGGGAAGGGCAAAGAAGACCGCAGACAGAATACGGTCTAGGGGCCAAAAGCTACAAACCTCACTCAAGGAAAAGGATCTTGGGGTGAACATGACACCAAACATATCTTTTGAGGCACACATCAACCAAATAACTGCAGCAACATATGGGCGACTAGCAAACGTAAGAATATCATTCTGACATCTCAGTAAGGAGTCGTTCAGGACTCTGTATTCCGTGTACATCAGGTCCATGTTGGAGTATGCAGCACCATTTTGGAACCCATACCTGGCCAAGCACGTTAGGAAGTTAGAGAAAATACAAAGGTTTGCAACGAGAGTAGTTCCGAGTATGTCCTACGAAGAGAGGTTAAAAGAAATCAACCTGACGACACTGGAGGCCAGGAGTGACAGGGAGGACATGATAACAACATATAAAATACTGAGAGGAATCGACAAGGTGGACAGAGACAGGATGTTCCAGAGATGGGACACGCGAGGAAGGGAGTTGGAAGTTGAAGACTCAGATGAGTCACAGGGATGTTAGGAAGTATTTCTTCAGCCACAGACTTGTCAGGAAGTGAAATAGTCAGGAAAGGGAGGTGATGAAGGCAGGATCCATACATAGCTTGAAGAAGAGGCATGATAAAGCTCACGGAACAGGGAGGGGAGTGACCTAGGAGCGACCAGCGAAGAGGCAACCAGCACGGTTTCAGGGAAGGAAAATCCTGTGTCACAAACCTACTAGAGTTTTATGACAAGGTGACAGAAGTAAGACAAGAGAGAGAGGAGTGGATCGACTGCGTTTTTTTGGACTGCAAGAAGGCCTTCGACAGTTCCTCACAAGAGGTTACTTCAAAAGCTAGAGGATCAGGCACACATAACAGGAAAGGCACTGCAATGGATCAGAGAATACCTGACAGGGAGGCAACAACGAGTCATGGTACGTGATGAGGTGTCAGAGTGGGCGCCTGTGACAAGCAGGGTTCCACAGGGGTCAGTCCTAGGACCTGTGCTGTTCTTGGTATATGTGAACGACATAACGGAAGGGATAGACTCAGAAGTGTCCTTGTTTGCAGATGATATGAAGTTAATGAGAAGAATCAAACCGGATGAGGATCAGGCAGGACTACAAAGTGACCTGGACAGGCTACAAGCCTGGTCCAGCAACTGGCTCATTGAGTTTAACCCTGCCAAATGCAAAGTCATGAAGATTGGGGAAGGGCAAAGGAGACTGCAGACACAATATAGTCTAGATGGCCAAAGACTGCAAACCTCACTCAAAGAAAAAGATCTGGGGGTGAGTATAACACCGAGCACATCTCCTGAGGCGCATATCAATCAGATAACTGCTGCAGCATATGGGCGTCTGGCAAACCTACGGATAGCGTTCCTATACCTCAATAAGGAATCGTTCAAGACTCTGTATAAAATTTACGTCAGGCCCATACTGGAATATGCAGCACAAGTTTGGAATCCACACCTGGTCAAGCACGTAAAGAAATTAGTGAAAGTGCAAAGGTTTGCAACAAGACTAGTCCCAGAGCTAAGGGGATTGTCCTACGAAGAAAGGTTGAGGGAAATCGGCCTGACGACACTGGAGGACAGGAGGGTCAGGGGAGACATGAAAACGACATATAAAATACTGCGCGGAATAGACAAGGTGGACAAAGACGGGATGTTCCAGAGATGGGACACAGACACAAGAGGTCACAATTGGAAGTTGAAGACTCAGATGAATTAAAGGGATGTTAGGAAGTATTTCTTCAGTCATAGAGTAGTCAGGCCGTGGAATAACCTAGAAAGTGAGGTAGTGGAGGCGGGAACCATACATAGTTTTAAGACGAGGTTTGACAAAGCTCATGGAGCAGGGAGAGAGAGGACCTAGTAGCAATCAGCGAAGGGGCGGGGCCAGGAGCTATGACTCGACCCCTGCAACCACAAATAGGTGAGTACATACCCACGCACACACACACACACACACACACACACACACACACACACATACACACACACACACATACACACACACACACACACACACATACACTCACACACACACACAAACACACACACACACACACACACACACACATACACACACACACACACACACACACACACACACACACACACACACACACACACACACACACACACACACACACACACACACACACACACACACACACACACACAAACACACACACACACACACATACACACACATACACACACACACACACACACACACACACACACACACACACACACACACACACACACACACACACACACACACACACACACACACACACACACACACACACACACACACACACACACACACACACACACACACACACACACACACACACACACACACACACACACACACACACACACACACACACACACACACACACACACACACACACACACACACACATACACACACACACACACACACACACATACACACACACACACACACACACACACACACACAGACACACACACACACACACACACACACACACACACACACACACACACACACACACACACACACACACACACACACACACACACATACGCACACACACACACACACACACACACACATACACACACACACACACACACACACACAGACACACACACATACACACACACACACACACACACACACACACACACACACACACACACACACACACACACACACACACACACACACACACACACACACACCTTCACGATTCTGGTATTATGTAATTCAACAACGCAAAGAAAATGTTATTCACATCTTTACAATTACTAGCATCATCATCATCATGAGTATCATCATCATCATCATCATGAGTATCATCATCATCATCATCATCATCATCATCAACACCATCTGCATTTTATTCATTTCATCATTTCAACTTACTACATGTTGGCAAGAAAC
>NC_091302.1:24377489-24440519 GCF_038502225.1 Cherax quadricarinatus
TATATATATATATATATATATATATATATATATATATATATATATATATATATATATATATATATATATAGATATGCAATAAGATCACAGTAAACAGGTGGTTTCAGAATATGCAAAACAACCACTCTGAAAGAATAGAGAAATTCCAAGCGCTTTCGTGACTACTCACATTATCAAGGAACTATGAAAGTAAAGTATGTATGTATAATGTTCGCCAAGACCGTAGTCCTGGCACGGGTCTCAATCTTGCGATGACCCGTCTCTGGCTCCCGAGGGAGAAAGGTTTCTACAATGATGCGACATATGCTGTTCAAGCACTCTTCTGGTCAGTTCAACTGGTGCATCTCATAAGCGACAACACCGTATGTACTCCTAACTATGGACACTAGCGAGGAGGAGGATATGTCGTTATCACAGGTAACAGCTTGTCTGGTTCGTTGACTCCATGGTACACTAGTGTGGCCGCAGTCATCTCTGGTTCCTCTTCGGGAGGGAATATCACTCCTAGTTGCCTGCGGAGTGTCTCAGTAACTTCGCACTCCAGAAGATAGTGTGTTAGGGGCCGCTGGACAACGTGCTGACAGTACTGGCACATCTCCTCCTCAGCCTTGTCTACCATCATCTTGGCTGTGGGAAAGCCCAAACGAAGCCGATGGATGGCGGTACACTGCGCTCTGGACCAGCTTCTATCATATGGAGGGGGTTCTCCCTGAGTCGCTGCTCGGTACCACTGTTGAGATGGGGTATCACCTAAGACCTCCCCCATAAGTTTCATGGCTCTGGCAGCCACCAGTTTGGTCTGTCGTAGGCTGATTGGGACAGTAATCCCAACATGTGGATAGTCTGTTGCTGCCTTGGCTGCATCATCTGCCGCCTCATTTCCCCGGATGCCAGCATGGCTGGGGATCCAGTTCAATGTCGATCTGTTACCCTGAACTTCTAAGGCTGTCATTATGCTCAGGATCGATGTGATGAGGTGAACATTGTCCTGTGGTTGAGGATGGGAGAGGGCATTGATTGCAGACGTGGAATCAACATGTATGACAGGTCGGAGTCGATGTCGTAGGGCATGTGACAATGCCTGCTGAATCGCCACCAGCTCAGCTTGAAGGATCGTGCAGTGGTCAGGGAGTCGCCAGCCTTGTGTGTGACCATTGTGGTACAGTCCAGCTGCTGCTCTCTTCCTGTCAGGGTCGACAGAACCATCTGTGAAATACACTGCACATGTGCCTCCCTCTGCCAGTGCCATGCTTGTCTCAGCATGATTGCTGAGAGTGTCTTGACTGCAGAGACGCTTAGAGATGGGTAGCTGCATGATGCAAACATCGGCTGGATCTGGGCGCCAGGGAGGTGGTGGATGGTACCCAGCAACAGGAAGGTCACAACTCTTCTCAAGGAGTAGTTGTATAGGCAGCAGCTTCCGCCCAGCAGCACAAAACGAACGAATCCAGGAGTAGTCCGTGAAGAGTGTGGGATCTTGTGCCATGGTTGTCAATATCCGTCTCCTTAGTGGGGTACCTTGCTGCCTGTGCAGAATCGTGGCCACTTTGCAGGCGTTTATGTATCTTACTCTGTCAGCCAAGGAAGGAAGCCGGGCCTCAGATCTGAGACATACTGTGTTGGTCCAGATGGGGGCCCCAAGCATAGTTCTTATCGCCTGATTTTGTACGACCTCCACTCTTTGCCTGCTCTGCGGGAAGAGATGAGCTAACGCCGGTGCACCGTAGTCAATGAGCGAGCGTATAGCTTGTATATAGTACAAGCGAAGTACATCTTTGCTTGCCCCTGCACGGTGCCTCGTCATGGCTCTCATGGCGTTGAGTCTGAGTAGAGCACGTGACCTGACATACTCGGCCTGTTTCTGAAAGGTCAGCTTTTTATCAATGTAGATTCCCAAGTACAGGTAGGAGCCTGTCCACTCAAGTTCTATATCCTGAATACGTAATCTATTCACAGGATCTGGTCCCTTGAACATCATTGCAAGAGTTGTGATGAATGGTTTGAAAAACCGACATGTTGAAGATTGAGACACTTATGCAGCATATGGGAATCTTTATTCAGGAAACGTTTCGCCACACAGTGGCTTCATCAGTCCAATACAAAGAGGAAGGCGTAAGGAGAGGAGGAGAATGAGGTAATCAGTCCCTCAACCTGGAGTCGATGTGTTCAGTCCATCAATCTTGTAGAATGTACAGCATAGGGCCGTAGACGTGGCTTATATACTGTAGTGAGGTGACGTGAAGCAGATGGAGGCGGGGTCATAGTGGTACCATCCACTAGTCGAAGTAGGTCTTCGTCCAAAGGTTGAACAAGTGTTGAAGAATTCTTTGTAACAAGATCCCATGATGCTGCAGTGTCTGACAGTTGTGATGAATGGTTTGAAAAACCGACATGTTGAAGATTGAGACACTTATGCAGCATATGGGAATCATGTAACAAAGAATTCTTCAACACTTGTTCAACCTTTGGACGAAGACCTACTTCGACTAGTGGATGGTACCACTATGACCCCGCCTCCACCTGCTTCACGTCACCTCACTACAGTATATAAGCCACGTCTACGGCCCTATGCTGTACATTCTACAAGATTGATGGACTGAACACATCGACTCCAGGTTGAGGGACTGATTACCTCATTCTCCTCCTCTCCTTACGCCTTCCTCTTTGTATTGGACTGATGAAGCCACTGTGTGGCGAAACGTTTCCTGAATAAAGATTCCCATATGCTGCATAAGTGTCTCAATCTTCAACTTGTCGGTTTTTCAAACCATTCATCACAACTGTCAGACACTGCAGCATCATGGGATCTTGTTACAAAGAATTCTTCAACACTTGTTCAACCTTTGGACGAAGACCTACTTCGACTAGTGGATGGTACCACTATGACCCCGCCTCCACCTGCTTCACGTCACCTCACTACAGTATATAAGCCACGTCTACGGCCCTATGCTGTACATTCTACAAGATTGATGGACTGAACACATCGACTCCAGGTTGAGGGACTGATTACCTCATTCTCCTCCTCTCCTTACGCCTTCCTCTTTGTATTGGACTGATGAAGCCACTGTGTGGCGAAACGTTTCTTCAAGATTCCAATGCTCTATTTATTCAATAAAGATTCCGTTTCCTGAATAAAGATTCCCATATGCTGCATAAGTGTCTCAATCTTCAATATATATATATATATATATATATATATATATATATATATATATATATATATATATACACTGGGCAATACCTTGGCGCCTAGCATAATACTAGACGTTGATCCAAGGCAGCCAGCTTTCAGGGAGAAGGCTTACAGCTTTTCATCTCATCCCCTGCACGCATCGACCAATTCGCAAGAGTAGTGTTTGTGTATATTTCGCCTCCTCTTGCGAATTCCTTGCATTGTTAAAATCTCTAGTTGGTCAATGCATGCAAGAGATGAGATGAAAGCTGGCTGCCTTGGATCAACGTCTAGCATTGTTCTAGGCGCCAAGGTATTGCCCAGTGTGGTGAGAATTGTAAAGCACTCCGTACCTTGTTCCAAGGTTCGTAGATTCGAGTCTCCTTCGGCCAGAGATCAATGTTTGTGTATATTTCGCCTGCTCTTGCAAATTCCTTGTATATATATATATATATATATATATATATATATATATATATATATATATATATATATATATATATATATATATATATATATATATATATATATATATATGCACACTTACTGATGTCTTAATACTTGTTCCTGCATCCTTTATGCTTGATCACGTCCCTCAGCCATGTAGGAAGATTCTTACACAAGTTCTTGAGGGTTTGAGTAGGTATATTATTCCATGCCTCATGTAGAGCAGCCTCCAGCCGTGGGATGGAACTGATATCCTTGTCCAGTAAAATTTGTTTCACTTTTGACCAGAGATTCTCAATTGGGTTTAGGTCTGGGGAATTGCCTGGCCAGTCATTAAAGAACCTCATTTCACAGTCCTTAAGCCACTCAACTCCAGGTTTGGCGTTATGACACGGTGCACAGGTTTGGCGTTATGACACGGTGCACCGTCATGCATAAAAACCTTAGCCCCACACTTGTCAAACACCTCAAGTAAATTGTCTCACAATAACTCCAGGTTATTATACTGGCTTTTGGAAAGCACAATGAATACACCAACACTCTGAGCACTGATGAAACACCCCCAAACCATGAGCAAGTCTGGGTGTTTGGTGGTACTACATGTATAGCGTGGATCTAGCAGGTTACTACCTCTGGGCCGGTACACATGTCCCCCACGGTTTCAGGCGACAGTGAAGGTTGCTTCATCACTCTAAAGCACTTCAGACCACTGTTGAGTATTCAAGTGATGATATATCTTTACATAATCCAGCCTACATTTTTTCTGTGGCTTGGAGAGGATCGGTTTCTTAACCTGGCGGTGACTACTGTAGCCCCGTTTTGACACACATCTGTTAACAGTTCTTACAGACACCTCTGAGAGAAGATGTGGGTTCTTTTCTTTCAATTCTCTAGCAGTTATCTTAGGTGTACTCTCTAACTGCTTCTTTAACACAATTAAGATACGAGCAGATGACTTTCTCGAGGGGCCAGGTCAAGGTTTGGCAGACGGTAACTCGACACCACTACCAGCCTTGAAAAGCTGCACCCAGTTCCTCAGTGAATGCTCACACACACCAACATTCTCCACTATTTCTTTCGTCTGGTGCCCACCTTTGTGAAGCCCTATGATTTGAGCTATAGTTCCAGGTGTTAAAGATTTCCTTTTACCCATAATCAAACATGTATAGCCCCATAACCAAAGGGAATACCGGACATAAGATGGGGTGGATGAGAGACAAAAGTGCAACACTTCCTCTCACCATAGTAGCCATGTGAGCACTGAGCAGTCACTGTGGAGTGTAGCAGCAGGTCGTGACGTTATGCTAATGGCTGCTACCCTGCGTAATGCAGGGTATTATGCTGGGGCGCTCACTCGGCATAATGCCGTGACTACATGGGGCCTCCTGACTGCCGTTGTAAGATGTTCGAAGCCGGTTGAGCAAGAGTATGACCTCGTTGTTTTTTCGGTTTCCTCCGTCGCTGTGGCAGGGGGAAGTAACTCTAGGTTCCTTGATACTGTAGCCGCCTCTGAGCAAGGCTGCTGCTCAATGATGAGGGCTCTACTTGGCATTGGGTAAAAAGTATATGAGTATAAGTATATATAAGTATACATTGGGTGGAGAATCAGGTTGCGAATGTTGGGTAGGCTGGATTTGAGACGGAGCTGAACGGGACTGGCGAGTGTGTATGTTGTACATACATGGTATACAGTACCGACAAGATGAAGAATTAGACATGTGTGCAACATCTGGGTATCTTTATTTGTAGATGTTTCGTCAACCAGTAGCTTCATCAATACAATTCAAGGAAATAATGTGAAGAATTATACAGAAGATGAGGTAATCAGTCCCTCACTTTCTAGACATCATCGTCTTCCCTGACGACAAGTCTCTCCTCGTTTAATTTCATAAGATGGTTGTGAGTATTTCAGTGGATGACGCAGGCATTGTATTAGTGATCTCTAACATATAAGAACATAAGGAAAAAAGGAACACTGCAGAAGACCTACCGGCCCATACCTGGCACGTCCTTGCCAAACCCAAACCCATTAATATATATTTGTTCAATCCATTATCATTGTTACCTAATGAATAATATTTGATGACCCTATTAACTCAAGCGGAAATACACTCAAATCTAATCTCTCTCACTCATGTGTTTATCTAATCTTTATATGAAGTTACCAAAGCTTTTAGCTTTAACGACCCTACTATGTAGACTCTTCCACTCATTGACTACTATGTAGACTCTTCCACTCATTGACTACTATGTAGACTCTTCCACTCATTGACTACTATGTAGACTCTTCCACTCATTGACTACTATGTAGACTCTTCCACTCATTGACTACTATGTAGACTCTTCCACTCATTGACTACTATGTAGACTCTTCCACTCATTGACTACTATGTAGACTCTTCCACTCATTGACTACTATGTAGACTCTTCCACTCATTGACTACTATGTAGACTCTTCCACTCATTGACTACTATGTAGACTCTTCCACTCATTGACTACTATGTAGACTCTTCCACTCATTGACTACTATGTAGACTCTTCCACTCATTGACTACTATGTAGACTCTTCCACTCATTGACTACTATGTAGACTCTTCCACTCATTGACTTAGACTCTTCCACTCATTGACTACTATGTAGACTCTTCCACTCATTGACTACTATGTAGACTCTTCCACTCATTGACTACTATGCAGACTCTTCCACTCATTGACTACTATGTAGACTCTTCCACTCATTGACTACTATGTAGACTCTTCCACTCATTGACTACTATGTAGACTCTTCCACTCATTGACTACTATGTAGACTCTTCCACTCATTGACTACTATGTAGACTCTTACTATGTAGACTCTTCCACTCATTGACTACTATGTAGACTCCATTGACTACTATGTAGACTCTTCCACTCATTGACTACTATGTAGACTCTTCCACTACTAGACTCTTCCACTCATTGACTACTATGTAGACTCTTCCACTACTACGTAGACTACTATGTAGACTCTTCAACTCATTGACTACTATGTAGACTCTTCCACTCATTGACTACTATGTCTTCCACTCATTGACTACTACGTAGACTCTTCCACTACTATGTCATTGACTACTATGTAGACTCTTCCACTCATTGACTACTATGTAGACTCTTCCACTCATTGACTACTATGTAGACTCTTCCACTCATTGACTACTATGTAGACTCTTCCACTCATTGACTACTACGTAGACTCTTCCACTCATTGACTACTATGTAGACTCTTCCACTCATTGACTACTACGTAGACTCTTCCACTCATTGACTACTATGTAGACTCTTCCACTCATTGACTACTATTTAGACTCTTCCACTCATTGACTACTATGTAGACTCTTCCACTCATTGACTACTATTTCCGCTCTAAATCTAAAATGATCCAATCTGAATTCATTATTTCGAGTTTTCTCTGAGATGATATTCCCTTATTTATGCCCATCTTCCACATATAAGAACATAAGAAAGGAGGAACACTGCAGCAGACCTGTGCACTTCAGTACTGTCTCTCTTTATTTTACGTCTGACAAGAGAATATAGGTTTAATGATTTCGGTATCTCTTCGTATAGATGATCCCTTTTGTACTGTATTAATTTTGTCATTCTCCTTTGAATGTTCTTTAACGAATTTATATACATTCTGTAGAATGGAGACCAGAACTGAGCTGCATAATCTAAGTGAGGCCTTACTAAGGATGTGTAGAGTTAAGATAATAATAATAATAATAATAATATCTTTATTTACTATAACTACATGTACAAGGTACACAGACCTAGCTGACATCAGTGACATAATAATATATAGAAAGCCGCTTGTTATGCTGAGCATTTCGAGCAAATTAGATCAGTTTTGTCACAGGATGCGACCCACACCAGTCGACTAACACCCAGGTATCCATTTTAAACTGATGGGTGAACAAGGACAGCAGGTGTCTTATGGAAACACGTCCCTAATGTTTTCCAGCCGTATCGGAGGAGATCCGAACTCCGGACCTCAGTGTGTAAGCTGAATGAGATAGCGACCTAGCTACGGGACACCTGTCTACTCTCTTCCAATTATGTCCTTGAATTTGTATTGGTAAAGCCACTGGTTGGCGAAACGTCTACAATAAAGATACCCAGATGTTTCACATGTGTTTATCAAATTCAAATTCAAATTCAAAGTTTATTCTCTATTAGGATTACAATGTTGAATTTACAGAATTTGGTTATTGTGTGGTTTACATGTAGTTAAATAATGATTACAGAGTGTACCACTAGAACGCCTAGCATGGCTAGGCATTTCGGGCAGACTTAGTTTAATTCTTTATTTTAAAATATTACAAATTATGAGGTAAGTTGGTATTATGGCTAAGTGACTAAATACTAGTTTGTGAGTTTAGCAATGTGAATGCTTTTGTTTTGGCACAGTACATAGTTTCAGTATTGGAGTATCATAGGATTCATTATTTTAAGATTGAGATTAATATTTCTGTTTATGGTCAAATGGGTGAGTGAGTGTAAGTGTGAACCACCAGGTGGTATTCGTGTAGTTAGTTGATGGGGTGTATCAGGGAGATAAGATGTTTTCTAATGGTAGTTTTGAAGGTGATGAATGTGTCTGCAGTTCTAGAGTTCTCAGGTAGGGTGTTCCAGATTTTAGGGCCTTTGACATACATTGAATTTTTGTAAAGGTTTAGTCGGACACGGGGAATGTCGTAGAGATGTTTGTGTCTGGTGTTATGCCTGTGGGTTCTGTCACAACTATCAAGAAAGCGTTTTAGGTCAAGGTTGATATTGGAGTTTAAGGTCCTGTAGATGTAGATTGCACAGTAGTAAGTGTGGATGTACTGAACAGGGAGTAAGTTTAGATCTATGAAGAGTGGGGGGGGTGTGTTGCCAGGGATGGGATTTAGTGATTATTCTTACTGCAGCTTTTTGTTGGGTTATTATTGGCTTTAGGTGTGTTGCTGCAGTTGATCCCCAAGCACAAATAGCATAGGTGAGGTATGGATAAATAAGTGAGTGGTATAGTGTGAGAAGGGCATTTTGCGGCACGTAGTATCGTATCTTGGAGAGGATCCCAACCGTTTTGGATACTTTTTTGGTTATGTGTTGGATATGGGTGCTGAAATTCAGGTTGTTGTCAAGGTATAGGCCTAGGAATTTGCCCTCATTATGTCTGGTAATTAGAGTGTTGTCGATCTTAATGTTAATTTGTGCATCTCCTGCTCTGCTACCAAACATAATATAGTAGGTTTTGTCAGTGTTAAGCATAAGTTTATTGGCTGTCATCCAAGTCGATATTTTGATCAGCTCCTCGTTAACAATGGTGTTGAGGGTGGCAAGATTAGGGTGAGAGATGACATAAGTCGTGTCGTCAGCAAAGAGAATGGGTTTCAGGTGTTGGGATACGTTTGGAAGATCATTGATGTATATGAGGAAGAGCAGGGGACCAAGGACACTTCC
This sequence comes from Cherax quadricarinatus, assembly GCF_038502225.1. Lineage (NCBI taxonomy): Eukaryota > Metazoa > Arthropoda > Malacostraca > Decapoda > Parastacidae > Cherax > Cherax quadricarinatus. The sequence goes on from NC_091302.1 coordinate 24,386,593, forward strand.
CTGCGGAACTCCAGTATCAAGTGGCCGTGTTGTTGATGCTGTGTCTTTAATGGTGACATACTGATACCTATTAGTAAGGTAAGATTTGAAATAAGCAAGCGCATGGCCTCTTATACCGTAATGGTCAAGTTTGTGGAGTAGGATGTCGTGGTCTACTGTGTCAAAAGCTTTTCTTAGGTCAATAAAAATTCCTAGTGGATATTCCTTATTTTCCAATGCTGTGTAAAGCAGATCTAGCATTTTTATGATTGCATCATTAGTGCTTTTATTTTTCCTGAATCCAAATTGGCAGGGGTTGAGTATGTTTTGTGCCGTTATAAATGAATATAGTCTCCTGTGCACGAGTTTCTCAAAGATTTTGGATAGCAATGGTAAGTTTGATATTGGCCTATAGTTGTTTAAGTCTGTAGGGTCACCACCTTTATGTATTGGTGTAACCCTTGCCATCTTGAGTAGTTTCGGGAAGGTGCTAGTTTCTAGTGACTTGTTAAAAAGTAATGAAATAGCATGTGAAAGGACATGGGCCGCTCGCTTGTACAGTAATGGTGGGACATGAGACAGATTCCCTGAGTTATTTTTAAGTGACTTTATAATCTCGGTGACTTCCGAGGGCTCAGTTGGTGCAAGATAGAAGGAATTTGGGAAATTCCCATCTAGGTAGTCCCCGGCATGGGCATTGGTATGTGGGATTTTATTGGCGAGATTAGATCCTATGGTTGAGAAGAAGTCGTTTATCTTGTTAGCTGTGTCAGTGGGATGTAGTGGTGTTTCATTAGGTTTAGTTAGGACAATATTCTTGGTTTTTTTTCAGTTTGTGGGTCCCTAGAATCTGAGAGAGTGTTTTCCAGGTCTTTTTTATATCTCCTCTAGTGTCTGTGAATCTACTGGAGTAGTATAGTTGTTTGGCTTTCTTTATTACTTTGGTGAGAACTGATGAATAGTGTTTAAGAATATCTTTGTGTATTAAGCCCTGTCTATATTGCTTTTCATATTGGTGTTTCTTGTCAATGGATTTCAGAATGGTGCTGGTTAGCCATGGGCAACCAAGCCGTTTGTTTGTGATCTGTTTCGTTTTTATAGGACAATGTTTGTTGTATAGTCTAAGTAATTTGTTAAGAAAAATGTCTGTCCAGTCATCAGTACCATTGGCCTTGGAGAATTCTGTAGGCCAGTCAACAGTCTCTAGGTCAGCTGTGAACTTCCTTATTGAGGCCTCGTCATGGAGTCTAAATGAGACTTTGTTGTATTCAAGTGGTGGTTTACTAATGTTTGTCAGGAGGAAGGTAGGGTAGTGGTCTGTAGTGCTATCTGTGATTATCCCTGATTTAAGGGGGGCTAGTATATTGGTCCATATGTGGTCTATTATGGTTGCACTTGTCTCAGTGAGCCTGGTTGGTTTAGTTATTGTTGGTATGAGAAGTGTGTTGTTCATATTGTTGATGAAATCAGTTACAGGCTGATCATCTAGTAAGCCAAGGTTGATGTTGAAGTCTCCAGCTAAGAGAAGGTGGTGCTTATTCATTTGTCTGTTTGTTATTAGTGACTTTAATTTCTCACTGAAATTTGGGATGTTTGTGTGAGGTATCCGGTAAATGGCACCGATTGTTATAGGTGTCTTAAGGTTTTTTACAGTAAAATTAGCAAAAATGTATTCCCCATATTCATCACTAAAGCAAGTGGTGCTAATACAAGATAATTGGTTAGAGTAATAGATTGCAATACCACCCCCAACTTGGTTTGGTCTGCAGTTGTGAATTGCTGTGTATCCTGGTAGAGGGTAGATATCTATTGTGTCCTGCTTAAGCCAGGTCTCAGTAAGAATAATGCAGGAGAAGGGTGTCTTTAGTGATTCAAGGAGTGCCAGGAGGTCATCATAGTGTTTGCTTAAGGACCTGATGTTGTAGTTAAGTACTGATAGACTTTTAGCATTGTTTAGGATAGTGCTGGCTTGTGATGCTGTGTAATAAAGGCAGTTACTTTCCAATAGGTTTTGATTGGGTGTCAGATTATGGAGGTTTAGATCAGGGTCAACGTGATCAATCATCTTCTAGGTTTAAATTATGGTTATTTATATCCTGAGTTGTGTGTTGAGTTCTAGTACTGATATCTGTAGTGGTGGGAAGTTTGGACAAGTATATAGCTAGAGTATTTTGGTCATATAGAGTATAGTCACTACTACACATAATGAAGTTGATGTCTATGTGTTGTGCTGGAATGAACTAAAGTACAACTAGGTATAAACTAGTAATATAAAAATACAAATTAAAAATAGCACCAATCTCTCACTAGTAATTGCACTATGGTCTAATATAATGACTTTTGTGGAGTCTATGTTTTGTGCTAGAATGAACTATAGTACAACTAGGTTTAATCTAATAATATAAAAATACAAATTAAAAATAGCACCAGTCTCTCACTAGTAATTGCACTATGGTCAAATATAATGAATTTGGTATTGACTATGTATTGAGCTACAATGAGCTATAGTACAACTGAGTTTAATCTAATAATATAAAAAAGGCACAAGACTCTCAATTGTAATTGCACTAAGGTCTTATATAAGTTGTTTACAAGAATTAGAGTATAACTAGATTTAAATTGACAGGATAAAATACACAAGTTAAGGTAGCAAAAGAATAATAAAAAAAATGATAAAAATAAAAATGGCAACGACTTGGTTATAATATGCTAGTAAGATGGTAGACAGGATAATATAAAAGTTGTAGTTGAAAATACTAGTTTAAAAAAGTATAGAATAAAAATGGTCAATAAATGAAGCTTACAATAAGTTTGATCAATATAGTTTAAACAAATTTATGACTATAGACCAATAAGCCTAACCTCCATAGTGGGAAAATTTATGGAATCAATAATTGCCGAGGCAGTTCGTAGCCACCTTGAAAAGCATAAATTAATCAACGAATCTCAGCATGGTTTTACAAAGGGGCGTTCCTGCCTTACGAATTTATTAACTTTTTTCACTAAGGTATTTGAGGAGGTAGATCATGGTAATGAATATGATATTGTGTATATGGACTTCAGTAAGGCTTTTGACAGGGTCCCACATCAGAGACTATTGAGGAAAATTAAAGCACATGGAATAGGAGGAGAAATTTTTTCCTGGATAGAGGCATGGTTGACAAATAGGCAGCAGAGAGTTTGCATAAATGGGGAGAAATCAGAGTGGGGAAGCGTCACGAGCGGTGTTCCACAGGGGTCAGTGTTGGGCCCCCTGCTGTTCACAATCTACATAAACGACATAGATGAGGGCATAAAGAGCGACATCGGCAAGTTTGCCGATGACACCAAAATAGGCCGTCGAATTCATTCTGACGAGGACATTCGAGCACTCCAGGAAGATTTGAATAGACTGATGCAGTGGTCGGAGAAGTGGCAGATGCAGTTTAATATAGACAAATGCAAAGTTCTAAATGTTGGACAGGACAATAACCATGCCACATATAAACTAAATAATGTAGATCTTAATATTACGGATTGCGAAAAAGATTTAGGAGTTCTGGTTAGCAGTAATCTGAAACCAAGACAACAGTGCATAAGTGTTCGCAATAAAGCTAATAGAATCCTTGGCTTCATATCAAGAAGCATAAATAATAGGAGTCCTCAGGTTGTTCTTCAACTCTATACATCCTTGGTTAGGCCTCATTTAGATTATGCTGCACAGTTTTGGTCACCGTATTACAGAATGGATATAAATTCTCTGGAAAATGTACAAAGGAGGATGACAAAGATGATCCCATGTATCAGAAACCTTCCCTATGAGGATAGACTAAGGGCCCTGAAACTGCACTCTCTAGAAAGACGTAGAATTAGGGGGGATATGATTGAGGTTTATAAGTGGAAGACAGGAATAAATAAAGGGGATGTAAATAGTGTGCTGAAAATATCTAGCCTAGACAGGACTCGCAGCAATGGTTTTAAGTTGGAAAAATTCAGATTCAGGAGGGATATAGGAAAGTACTGGTTTGGTAATAGAGTTGTGGATGAGTGGAACAAACTCCCAAGTACCGTTATAGAGGCCAGAACGTTGTGTAGCTTTAAAAATAGGTTGGATAAATACATGAGTAGATGTGGGTGGGTGTGAGTTAGACCTGATAGCTTGTGCTAACAGGTCGGTTGCCGTGTTCCTCCCTTAAGTCAATGTGACCTGACCTGACTAGGTTGGGTGCATTGGCTTAGGCCGGTAGGGACTTGGACCTGCCTCGCATGGGCCAGTAGGCCTTCTGCAGTGTTCCTTCGTTCTTATGTTCTTATGTTCTTATAACACTAACTGTGGACTGTGGGTATTATCTGCACTTTACTCTGATTCTGTTAGTCCAGCCTCACTTAGGAATGTTTTAAGGTCATGTTCTGTAAAGATGAAGTATCTCTTCCCAGTGGGCTGTTTCCTAACTGCGATTTTTCCATCCCTCACAAAGCACTGGTGGATTTTTTGGGCATAGCGTAATTTTCTTAGCCGATAAAGAAGGTTTTGTCTTGTTTTGGTAAGGCACTCATTGATGTAAACATCAGTTTTCATAGAAATAGATGTTTTTAGTAGGTTGTTTCTTTGTAGGCTAGTTTGGAATTTTAACAGCACTGTTTTTTTACCTGCTTGGTAGCCCTTCAGTTTGCAATCCTTTAGGTCATCACTATGTATGTTAAGGTGAAGGTGGTCCTTGATAAGCTGTAGGGTGGTCTCCATGCAGGTCTCTTGTGTGACTGTGGCTGGGAGATGTTTGCTGTTAACTACAACAGCGTCAAATAGCTGCTGTTGGTCATTATGGTCTTGGAAGTTGGTTATGACATTGGCAAGTTGTTGGTCCACTCTTGATCTTTCCTCTGTAATGTTGGTAGTAAGTAGGGTGACTTGGCCTTTTAGAGTGTTGATGGTGTCTAGGGACTGGGTGTGGGTGTTGCTTTGTTGTTCCAGTGTGTCTAGTTTATGTTCAAGAGCAGTGATCTTGTTGAGGTAATCTGCATTGCTAGCTTTTAGTTCCTGCATTTCTTGAGTTAGTTTGGTGATCGTTTGGTTCTGAATCGTAAAGAGTTTAGCTATTTCTGGGTCGGTGATCTTCTTGACATCAAATACTGGGAAGGAGTTATCTTGGACTGTGACGGCGGCCATGTTTGTTGTTGTCTGTCGTGTGTTGTGGTGGTGCCGGTGGGTGATGAGGGTTGTGTCCTGGCTGGCAGTACCACAAGTTTTCCTCGTATTATTACTGCTCTCACCTTTGATGTTAGGAGTCCTTAGCTGGTTACTAGATCTTCTTTTATTGCTCTGACCCTTGTCCATTGGCTGTGGTTTCGGGTGAATAGTAGGCGATGCGTGATGGGTGAATGTTGTGGAGTATCACTTCAGTGGCAGCGGGGTAGGAGGTGGTAGTACGAGTCCTATTAGTTGGTAATTTATGAACTTTTGGGTGATTTCTGCAGTTGATTTATATCATTCTGGGTATCCACACATGTTAGTGTTATGTGGGTCTTGATTAGGTCATCACTTGGCTGCTGGGAACCTCAGGTAGAAGTAAAAATAGAGGACAAGGTTCCTGTTGCCGCTGCCACTGCCGCCTAAAATTGAGGTCAAGCTTACTGGGTGGTATTTTGACGGTAACGGCTTATCCTCTGCTTTAAAATTATAAAATACATTAGCCATCTTCCACATATCAGATACTACACCATTTTGAAGAGATATATTAAAAATATTAGTTAATGGGTCACAAAGTTCTATTTTGCACTTTTTAAAAACTCTTGGAAAAGATTTATTAGGCTTTAATCGGTCAGCCTGTTTGATTACCATGTTCCTAGTGACTGGCATTATATAATTTATTTTCTATAAGCCCATTAAATAAATAAATTTGTGTCTTCTTTTATGAAAACCGAGAGGAAGTAATTACTAAAAATAGAGCATATTTATTCTCTTTGTCAGTAAGGTGTCCAGAGTTAGTTTTAAGTGGACCTAATGCTTCTCTAAACTTTGTTCTATATACATGGAAAATCTTTCGAGTTTGTTTTTGAATCTCTATCAAGTTTAATTTCATAGTCACGTTTAGCTTTCTTTATCCCCCTTTTTAACCTCCCTCTTAATTTGAATATATTGATTCACATGGCCCTCACCTCTTTTGATACATCTATAAATTACTATTTCTTTACACGGAATAAATATTCTTTTGGCAGTGTTTAAAGTCTTTAAAAAACTGTTATATTGATAGCTCTCTAAGTTACTCCAATCCACACATGATAAGTGTTCTCTAAGCCCATTGAAATCTGCTAAGCAAAAATCTGGGACCGTTACTGAATTATTCTTGCTATCATACTTCCACTCAAAGCTAAAGGTAACTGATTTGTGGTCGCGCATGACAAGTTCCTCGGTAATTTCTAGATTATTAACAATGGTGTCCTTGTTTGCCAGAACCAAGTTAAGCAAGTTATTTTAACTTTTTAGAAACAATACTGAGGTATCTCTAGGAAGTCGTTAGACTCTAAATTCCCAGTCAAGAAATTCCAATCAGACTGACTCAAGGTAAAGTCCCCTAGAATTACTACGTTATCGTTCCTTGTGACCTTAAAACTTTCTTCCCAAAGTAATCTCCCTAGGTCCCTATCCAAGTCTAGGGGACGGTATGTCACGCCTAAAATTATTTTTTTATGTTTCCTCTGAAAATTCTACATAGACTCTGTATGTCTTATTTCAAATTTTATACCCGTTCTCATGTAGCCACCTCATCTCCCTGTTAATTCTGTCAGTGTGAAACAACTTAAAACCCTGAATATAATATTCATGTTTTAGCTTCAGTGATGTTACTCGCAAGTTCGTTCCACTCATCCACAACTTTCTTACCAAACCAGTGCTTTCCTATATCCTTTCTAAATCTAAACTTTTCCAACTTAAAGTCACTGCGAGTCCTGTCTTGGATAGATATTTTTGGCACGTTATTTACATCATCTTTATTTATTCCTTTTTTCCACTTGTACCCTTCAATCTGTCCTCACTAATTCTACGTCTTTCTAGAGATTGCAGATTCAGGCGTCTCAAGTTTATCGTCGTAGGAAAGATTTCTGATGCATGAAATTAACTTTCATGTCATTCATATCCGTTCTGCATTATGGTGACCTGAAGTGTGCACCATAATCTAAATGAGGCCTAACTAACAATATATAGATTTGAAGAATATCCTGAGAACTCCTTTTATTTAAAATTCTTGATATGAAGCCAAGAACTTTATGCCCTTTATTACGAACACTTGAGCACTGTTGTCTTGGTTTTAGATTACTTCTAACCAGAACTCCTATTTTTTTCTCAATTAGAGTGATTACGATCTACATTATTTAGTTTATAAGTTCCATTGTTATTTTCCTTTCCAGCGCTTAGATCTTTGCATTTGTCATTGTTAAACTGCACCTGCTACTTCTCCGCAACAGTCTACGCAGAACTTCCTGTAATGCACTAGTGTCTTCATCAGAATTAATTAGCGGACTATTTTGGTGTTATCGGCACACTTTCTTATGTTGTTATTTATTCCTTCATCTATGTCGTTTATGTAAATTGTGAAAACAAAGGGCCCAGCACTGACCCCTGGAATACCTCTTGTGACGCATCCCAACTCTGATTTCTCTTCATTTATGCAAAGTCTCTGCAGCCTGTCACCCACGCCTATATCAAAGAAAAAATTCTCCTGTTCCATGTGCTTCTACTTTCTTCAACAACCTCCGATGTGGAACTCTATCAAAAGCCTTACCGAGGTCCATATACACAATATCATATTCAATACCTGCTCTACCATATCAAATACCTTAGTGAAAAAAGTTACTAAATTCATAGTACAGGAACGCCACTTTGTAAGACTATACTAAGATTCGTTAATCAATTTATGTCCTTGAAGGTGGCATTGAGTAGCCTCGGCAGTCACTGATTCCATCAACTGAGACAAAGGAGGTTAAACTTATTGATCTATAATTCGAAGCTGAGATCTTGTCTCCTGCTACTTTCCACTTATCTGGTACTATGCCAGTTTGTAGTAAGATGATGAAAAGACCAGCCAAAAGTTTGCTAAGTTCTTCTTTACAGTCCTTTATAACCCTTGAGAACAGCTTTTTAGGGCCCTGCTTAATTAAATGCAGAGAGGAAATGAGCGTTACAGTGTACTCATTTCTTTATCACTGTCACTGAGGTGACCTAGGCAGCTTCTGAGGGAGTCTATCTTGTCCCTAATCTTACTCCTATGTACCTTAGAGACACTTTTTGGGTTAATACTCGAAACCCTTGCAACTTTAACCTCATAATCTCTTCGCTTTTCTTAATCCCTTCATTTATTTCTCTTTTTAATTGAATATATAGATTTCTTAACCCCCCCCTTCTCTTGCTTTGATTCGCCGTAAATGCCTCACTTTTGAACTATGAGATGCTTTAATACATTGTTCATCCATTTAGGGTAATTTTTGTTTGATCTAATTTCCCTTTTTGGAACATAAGTAGTCACTCCTTACCTGACCCATAGTCAAGTCACACCAGTTCAACCTAAATAGGTAATTTCTCAGCCCTATGAAATTGGCTAAGCAAAAGTCAGAGAATCTGACTTGATTATAGTTATTAAGGTAATTCCATGATATATTGAAACCCAGTGATTTCTGATCACTTTCTTCAAATTCACCATTAACTTCAAGACTGTTAATTAGTAATTCCTCTTTGGCAAAAACCAAGTCAAGCCGGTTATTCCCTCTAGTTGGTTCTGTCACAAACTATTTTAAAAGAAATCCTGTTTCATATCAGAAAAGTCCCTAGACTCAAAATTTTCTGACAAATTGCTATAATTAAATTGTCTAAAATTAAAATCTTTCATTAATTCAAATTTTCGTATTTAGATCCCTCATGAATTACGTCAAATAGAAGTTTACTGCTTTCCCTTTAAGGTTTGGAGGCCTGTAAATCACAGCCGAAATGAGTTTTTCAAGTCTCTCGATAAACTATAACCAAACAGATCAAGTATTCGACACTCCTAATTTTATATCTTGTCTAATACAAAAGTTAAAACTATTTTTGACATGCATCTTCACTCCACCATCTTTTCTATTGACCCTATTAATGTGGAATCTTGAATGTTGCAATCAGAAGACATTTCTCTATCTTTCAGGTTGAACCCGGTCTCAGTTACAGCAATAATATCTATGCTTCCTGCACATGTAGTTAATGTTAGCTCATGTCTTATTTCTAATGATCCTACTATTCGTATAGTAAACCTTAAGGAAGCTAGTCACTCGTTGCCCTCTACTTTCTCTCTTTGTTTGTTGACCAGTTCCACTGCATTTATTAGTAATTTTAGAAATGAAACTTGGTTTTTAAAAATATCCCTGAGGTATCCTGGTAATATCTGAAGATTTCATCCCTCGTTCTGCTACCTGTTTGTTTCCCACACATCCATAACTGTATTTTCTATCAGTTTAAAGGGCTAGACAACTCAACGACGGCCTCCTCCAAAGAGCTTGCTAATGCTACCACCCCTGACCCAGACTTGTCTCTTCTAGTTGGCTTTCTGTAGAGTTTCCTTTAAGGTTTACAGAAGACCAACTAATAAAGACGACTGATTGCATTATTTTTCACACAAAGACGCCAGAACAGAGAGGAGTGATCTTCAGCTCTCACCTCAGAACATACAAGATTTCAAGCTCTGCTTTCCTCTAAGAAGAATGCGCTGACATTCATCAAACGATCACACAGCTCCAGTTTCATCTCACTTTATTAATGATTACAGAAGGAAAGCATTGGATATATTTGCTCAGCTAGGCAGGAACGCTCATCTGGTAGATTCCTTTCTCTACCAGTTGGTGAGGTAGCTACAAGCGTCACCAGCACACTTGCTAGGAGCAACGTTGAAGGAGGCACGATGACATCCACAACGAAAAAAGACTTATTCGAGGAGAAAACATTTAGACCAACCGATTGTGTAGCAAGTGTGAATGTGATCCCATGCGGCGGTTGTGAGTAATTTTATGTTTGAGAATCATCTAGAAGCTTGGAAGAAATCATAAGAGTGCTTCAGAATACATATAACAGAGCTGACCAATACAATGTCTGCTTCATCAATCTTATGAAATTTAAAGAAGCCAGACTCGTCATTAGGAAAGAAGACTAATCAGACGATGATGTCTGGAAAGTATTTTGATTACAATGACCAACACTGTTATGCAGAAGACTTGCAGTTTTATTTACCATCAGAACACCGTGATCACCTAGTAGATGGAGTGTTGGGGCACTGCAACGAGCCTACTGGTCCAAGTCAGCTTAGACCCTATAGCCCCTGGCTCACAGCTCTACTAATCTCCTATCTCTCCACGTCTCCTCTGTCACTATCACTGTGATTATCTCTGTAGGATTTAACAAACCATTCGTAGTGAAACATTTCCTGGTTAAAATATCCAGATACTACACATGTCTTATTTCACATATTTTAAATGTATTTTTCAGCAGAGTGCAAATATCTGTTTCTGTCTACATATATAAGTTATGCAAGACAAAGAGCAAAATATTTGCTAAGAGATCTTCTTCTTGGTATATTACACTCCTTCCACACTTCATCCTTGATGGGTTGCCTGATGCTGGTCAAGAGCTCTTGATCCAAGGAGCAATCTTCCCCATATTCGCATTAAATTTGATTCCATTTCTTCCCTCCCATTACCCTGGCGCTTTATGTCCACTACGGATATAAGCTTCACTATGAATATAATTCAAATAAGTCAATGCCTCGACTATTTTGATTTGATATTTTAACAAATTTGGGACGATCAGTATGTTGTATTAGGTTTTATTTATCATTTTTTAAAATTTAATTATGTGTCGGTCATCATTGTTTTACAGTTGATATTCTCTGGAGGCAAAATAAAGACACATTATTCCTAACCAAACACTATAATAGTTGACTTTCATTGTAGACTTACAGACTGATGTTCAGTGGAAATATTCTTTGCTATGTATAACAATGGTTAGGTTTTTTCTATGTGATCGACGTAGTTTTTTAATTACTTACAGAAAATACACAGATTATAATGAACACAATGTGTATTATCATAAGTTGTGTAATTGTCAATAAAATAGTGGATCTTGTGTAATTTGTTTATTTTCTCCTGTTCCTCAAACAGATTTCTTTTCCAGTTTAGTTGACTCCTAGGCTGTTCATGTTTATGGTAGAAGTTTTATTGGGAGCTGAGATGAGCGGCGATGTGTTTCTTGGGGTCATTAAAACACTCGTGTAATGTAATCATTGACTGTGTAATAGACTATCTCTTAGTGTCCTTCCAAAATACTTATGCAATGCAACATGTGCAACATCTGGTTATCTTTATTGTAGACGTTTCGCCATCCAGTGGCTTTATCAATACAAATTCTTGGACATAATTAGAAAACAGAAGAACTATATACAAAAGATGAGGTAATCAGTCCCTCAGCCTTGGAGGTGGTGTTTACAACACCGTGGTTGTAGAGATTCTGAAGCACAGGTAAGGAGACTGGCGCTTATATAGGCGTCAGTGAATAGGGACGTGTAACAGACGAGGGCATAGTCACTGGTAGGCGGGATTCCCCAGTGGAAGTAGGTCCTTCCCAAATTGACTAGTTGTAGAAGTCCCGTGAACCAGGTCACTAGATGTCCTCTGAATCAAGATACCATGTCTCTCTTCACTGACGCCTATCAATTTGGGAAGGATAAGCGCCAGTCTCCTTACCTGTGCTTCAGCTTCAGAATCTCTACAACCACGGTGTTGTAAACACCACCTCCAAGGCTGAGGGACTGATTACCTCATCTTTTGTATATAGTTCTTCTGTTTTCTAATTATGTCCAAGAATTTGTATTGATAAAGCCACTGGATGGCGAAACGTCTACAATAAAGATAACCAGATGTCTTTGCACCTCCTGGCGCAAGTGTTTCAGACTTTGGAACAATGCTCTTCTCCAGACTTGACCACCTCAAAACTTTAAGGGTGATGGACTGATTACATCGTCTTCAAGTATCTTCTGCTTCTATCAACTTTTCTGTACTGAAGAAGCCTACTGTGTAGGCGAAACGTTTCGAAATAAAGATACCAAACTGTTGCATATGTGTCTTACCTAACAAGCAGATCTAAGATAACCAGATGTTGCACAAGTGTCTTAACTTTCATCTTGTCGGTATTGTATACCTGTCTTGCACCATATGTGTCTTACCTAACAACCTGTCGGTATTTTATACCATTTTAATGTTCAATCTGTCAGACACTGCAACACAAGGGTATCTTGGTACAGACCTTCAATCAACTTCGACAACTTCTACTAGTGAGAACGGCTGGATTTGAGAGGGACCTGACCTCCCAACATCTGAGTTCTTACCTCTTCTAGTGGCCTACGTCTCACCTCTTGGCGTCTTCAAGTATCTTCTGCTTCTATCAACTTTTCTGTACTCGACTGAAGAAGCCTACTGTGTAGGCGAAACGTTTCGAAATAAAGATACCTAACTGTTGCATATGTGTCTTACCTAACAACCTGTCGGTATTTTATACCATTTTAATGTTCAATCTGTCAGACACTGCAACACAAGGGTATCTTGGTACAGACCTGCAATCAACTTCGACAACCTCTACTAGTGAGAACGGCTGGATTTGAGAGGGACCTGACCTCCCAACATCTGAGTTCTTACCTCTTCTAGTGACCTACGTCTCACCTCCTGGCGCTATATAAGGCTCCATCCTGTCACTTCAACTCCACGTTACACATTCAGGAAGACTCGTATTACGACAATCCATTGACACACTCTCAGTTCACGGAGTTCACTACCTTATCACAAGATAGGCACATGGCTTCTGCCGAAAAGAAGAGGTCACGATGCTCCATGAACACGACGGAGGACTCAGATTTGGAAATGTGGGGCGAAATTCTAGCGAAGAAGTTGCGAGAGGAAGAGGAAGATCCTGCTCACATTGTAGCAGATCTGACAGTCCCAACCATGGAGCCAGCGACAATAGAAACAGGTGCGGAAATAAACACCGCACCCCCCGAAAACCAAGAGGGATGGAACACTGTGGACAAGAAGAAGAAGCACCGTCCGTCCAAGGAGCAGGCAAACCAGCTCAACCGACCTGGCAAATTCAAGGTGAAGTCTTATGGGGACCACAGAACCCACTATGGGGTTGTTTCATACCTGGAATCACGACACAACCTGAAGTTCAAGATATGGTTCAACTTGAGGGGAGAACCAATATTGACTCCTCTCAACAAGGAAATGTATACCACCTTGAAGAGAGTCATGGAGACAGATCGCTCATTCACCCTGGAGGAACTGGACTCTCGGCAGAAGATCACCAAGGGTGTAGTGATGCGATACCCGCTGATGATGCCCATCGAGGCAGTAGCAGCTCACCCCAGTGTGGTGTCAGCTCAACGTCTCAAGGCAAAGACGGCAGGCAACGCACCAACCCGACAGGTTCTCATTCAGCATGTAGGACCACTGCCATCCCAGCTGGACCTCGGTTCTTGGGGCAGGTACGATGTCAGGACCTTCACAGCAGAACCAGTTCGCTGTTTCAAGTGTCAGCGTTATGGACACCTGGGTGCACTCTGTCCGAACAGAGTAATCTGCGGTGTCTGCAGCCAGCACCACCCTACCGAGGAATGCATCACCAAGCTGAAAAATGCATCGCCACCCACTCCACAATGCCCGAACTGCAGGCAGAAACACCATGCCTGGAATCCTCGATGCCCCGAGAGGCTCGCCAGAATTCAAGAAGTCTGGAAGACGCCAAAAACTCGGCAACAGGCTACGACGGATCATCAAACGATGGGTGCAGAGAACCCTGCCATACCGCAGATCTCTCAGCAGCTAAACCAAGTCAATGCCCAGGAATTCCCAACCCTAGAAGCCTCAACCAGGCGTCAAGGTCAAGAACCTCCTGCACCCCTACCTCAACGAAGAAACAGAAACAAGAGGAACAGGAGGCGTCAACAGGGTGCATCGGGTCAATGCGATCAGCAGGCTGCACTAAACGAGCCCCCACCGGCCATAGCACGACAACGCAGGCACTCCTTACCCGGCACAGGCGCTTTGCAGACTCAACTGGCACCTCACCAGCAGATCCCGGCTACTCAACCTGGTATACAGCAACAGACCACGGTGCATACAATAAAGAAATCCAACCCTCAGCAGTCCCTACAGACCACAGCAGCCCAGATAATATCCACTGTTTCGAACCCATCTCCAAAGCAGGCCCTCACCAGGGAGGATCTCGTAGCACTCATCAAGGTGTTCACGGATCTTATTTGCAACACAATCAACTCCACGGAACAACAGAGCGCATTCCGGCAGATGGTCAGTACTCTCCTGAGAGTGTGCTTTCTGACCGAAGAGGAGACAGTGGATGCCATGAATTTGCAGGTTCTCAGAGCGGGCAGGACTCAGTCTCCAGCTCAGGAAACAACAGCGATGGAATAACCTCGGTACCAAATCACACCCTCAAGGTCCTACAATGGAACATTCAGGGCCTGAGGGGCAAACAGCACCTCTTGCTGGAGGCAGTAATTCGGGATCGGGTTGACATCGTCTTGCTACAAGAAACTCTGACTGTCCCGACTATGTGCCCAAGACTACCCGGTTTTGCTGGGTATTTTCGGCACATGGACCCGGGCATTCACTGCAGAGGCACAGCTGTATTTGTATCCAATACAATACCTCACGAGGTTATAGCCAACCCTGTGGACTGTGGGGAGGATGTCGAGGTACAGGCCATCCTTGTGCACATACCTGGGGCGCCCATTACCATCTATAACATCTACAAGAACCCAAGACACACCCTCGACATTGCAGAGCTCCTCGCACTAGCACGCACTGAGTGTATTATTGTGGGTGGAGATTTCAACGCACATCACCCAATGCTGCACTCTCACTCAGCAACCAATGCTGCTGGCAGACACATAGCAATGCTCCTACACGATATTCCAGAGGTAAAGTTGCTAAACAATGGAGACCCCACACACCTGTTGGGTGGCTGCCTCGACCTTACCTTCGGGTCAAGACAACTCGCAGCAGGAGCCACATGGGAAACTCATCCTCACCTTGTCAGTGACCACTTTGCAGTGATCACCACCTTCAACATCAACAGGCCTCCCACAGTTGTGCTGCCTCCTAGATGGGACGTAAAGAGGGCCAACTGGAAGGTGTTCCAGGATTATCTTCATGACTGGTGGTCCACATACTCTCTATCTGAAGACTGTGATACGGCTGAACAGGAGCTAATCACTGTTCTCATCCAGGCAGCAGAGTGCGCAATTCCAAAGAAGTCCGCAGGACGCACTCACAAAAGAGACTGGTGGTTCTACAACGACGAGGTGCGGGAGCAGAACCACCGCATCAACTCTTTTAGGAAGCTATACAGGCGTAACCCTACGGCAGAGAACAGGAATACTCTGAGAGCCATTGTGCAGCATGCCCGCAGAATCTCTCTCAGAGTAAAAACTGAGAAATGGCTGGAGTGGTGCTCAACATTCGGGCATCACACCACCTTATCTGAGATATGGGGCAAGCTCAACATAGCAACTGGCAAGAGCAAGCCGAGGCCACCAGCACACCCGAACCCATCCCAGGAAGCAGAGAAACTAGTGGAGCTTTTCACTTCCAGGGGAGCCTCCACTCAGCTCCCACAGGACATCCGGAATATACAGACGGATCTTCTGCCACAGCGCCAGCTAACGATACAAGCTGCATGTGAGTCGGAAGATGTGACTGATGTAGACCTCACGGACTTGGAACTCCGACGTGCCATTAAGAACACAGGTGACACTGCCCCGGGCATCGATGGTGTGACGTACTCCATGATTGCACGGGCTGGGCAGAGTGGATGGGAGGCCATACTAGACGTCATTAACAAGTCGTGGAGGGCCAGGACACTCCCAGCAGCTTGGAAGAAAGCTACAATCGTACCAATTCCAAAGCCCAAGGACCCAGGCAGTATGAGACCCATATCGCTGACCAGCTGCTTAGCCAAGACTGCTGAGAGGATGGTGTTAAACCGCCTCCTATGGAAACTTGGACCCTCTCATCATCACATATTTGGCTTCACCAAAGGAGTGGGAACAGCAGAGTGCATAACCACTCTACTAAGCCAGATTGCTGATAGCAACAAAAAACCTAGTATCGTCGTCTACCTCGACCTTGAGAAGGCATTTGAGCTAGCCAGCCCCACAGCAATTCTGGCAATACTAGCTCGGAAGGGAATCAAAGGACGCCTCCTGGCCTGGATAGAGTCCTACCTTAGGGGCAGGCAGGCCTGTGTCAGCTTTCAGGGACACTACTCTTCCTTTAAAACCCTGGAAAACGGTACGCCACAAGGAGGTGTGCTCAGTCCTACCCTGTTTAACATCCTTATGCAGGAACTTGTGAGCCTTCCCTTTCATAGTGGTACACAGCTCCTCAGCTATGCTGATGATCTTGCACTCGTAGTGAATGGGAAAGGCAATTTAGAACGACAGGCTCAGAGAGCTTTGGACCTAATTACGCAGTCTTGCAAGGAACTAGGCCTCAAGATCTCGGCCGAGAAATCTCTTGCAATGATGTTCAAGGGACCAGATCCTGTGAATAGATTACGTATTCAGGATATAGAACTTGAGTGGACAGGCTCCTACCTGTACTTGGGAATCTACATTGATAAAAAGCTGACCTTTCAGAAACAGGCCGAGTATGTCAGGTCACGTGCTCTACTCAGACTCAACGCCATGAGAGCCATGACGAGGCACCGTGCAGGGGCAAGCAAAGATGTACTTCGCTTGTACTATATACAAGCTATACGCTCGCTCATTGACTACGGTGCACCGGCTTTAGCTCATCTCTTCCCGCAGAGCAGGCAAAGGGTGGAGGTCGTACAAAACCAGGCGATAAGAACTATGCTTGGTGCCCCCATCTGGACCAACACAGTATGTCTCAGATCTGAGGCCCGGCTTCCTTCCTTGGCTGACAGAGTAAGATACATAAACGCCTGCAAAGTGGCCACGATTCTGCACCGGCAGCAAGGTACCCCACTAAGGAGACGGATATTAACAACCATGTCACAAGATCCCACACTCTTCACGGACTACTCCTGGATTCGTTCGTTTTGTGCTGCTGGGCGGAAGCTGCTGCCTGTACAGCTGCTCTGTGAGAAGAGTTGTGACCTTCCTGTTGCTGGGTACCATCCACCACCTCCCTGGCGCCCAGATCCAGCCGATGTTTTCATCATGCAGCTACCCATCTCTAAGTGTCTCTGCAGTCAAGACACCCTCAGCAATCATGCTGAGACAAGCATGGCACTGGCAGAGGGAGGCACATGTGCAGTGTATTTCACAGATGGTTCTGTCGACCCTGACAGGAAGAGAGCAGCAGCTGGACTGTACCACAATGGTCACACACAAGGCTGGCGACTCCCTGACCACTGCACGATCCTTCAAGCTGAGCTGGTGGCGATTCAGCAGGCATTGTCACATGCCCTACGACATCGACTCCGACCTGTCATACATGTTGATTCCACCTCTGCAATCAATGCCCTCTCCCATCCTCAACCACAGGATAATGTTCACCTCATCACATCGATCCTGAGCATAATGACAGCCTTAGAAGTTCAGGGTAATAGATCGACATTGAACTGGATCCCCAGCCATGCTGGCATCCGGGGAAATGAGGCGGCAGATGATGCAGCCAAGGCAGCAACAGACTATCCACATGTTGGGATTACTGTCCCAATCAGCCTACGACAGACCAAACTGGTGGCTGCCAGAGCCACGAAACTTATGGGGGAGGTCTTAGGTGATACCCCATCTCAACAGTGGTACCGAGCAGCGACTCAGGGAGAACCCCCTCCATATGATAGAAGCTGGTCCAGAGCGCAGTGTACCGCCATCCATCGGCTTCGTTTGGGCTTTCCCACAGCCAAGATGATGGTAGACAAGGCTGAGGAGGAGATGTGCCAGTACTGTCAGCACGTTGTCCAGCGGCCCCTAACACACTATCTTCTAGAGTGCGAAGCTACTGAGACACTCCGCAGGCAACTAGGGGTGATATTCCCTCCCGAAGAGGACCCAGAGATGACTGCGGCCACACTAGTGTACCATGGGGTCAACGAACCAGACAAGCTGTTACCTGTGATAATGACATATCCTCCTCCTCGCTAGTGTCCATAGTTACATATGGTGTCGCTTATGAGATGCACCAGTTGAACTGACCAGAGGGGCGCTTGAGCAGCATGCGTCGCATCATTGTGGAAACCTTTCTCCATCGGGAGCCAGAGAAAGGTAAAAGTTACACACATCTCAAGCCCAAACCGGCCACCCAGGGCTATCCCAGTCAAAACAGAAAGCGCTAAACCAGTATGTGTTACTTCAAGGGGTTGGTTAACAGAGGGTTAGGCAAAAATCCCAATTAGGAAAATATATCTATTTAATCACCATAACATAAAAACCTTAATTCTAAACGCCCAAATGAGGGTACACACAGCTGGCTGGAGGTTCAGCCACCATAACACTAGGCTTCCGTCAGCGTCAGGCCGTCATGACACCACAATCCTCATTTCTTACTTCATCACTCATCCCACAGCACCCTGACCATGTCAGAGCCTGGGTGAACATACAGGTAAGCCATATGAAAGCCTATGGCTTGAGTTGGATAAACAAAATGAGTGTACAACTACAAACTTAACTTAAATACACAGCATCTCCGACGCCAGCCTCTACACCATGCTAACGTCACGTGACCTCCTCCCCACGCTTACTCTGCGTACCCAAACATCCTTGGAAAATAAATCATGAACAGACTTTCTTTATAATTACAGTTAGAGTACTTTACAGTACCCCCAAAAGCACATTATGAATTATAAAATTATTCCTTACAACTACAATATTCATATTATTATGGCACACTTCCCCACTATTTGTACAGTACGATGTCATGCAGAACCCTGCATAACACCCCCACCCCCAGACCATAGGTCTCACTCTGCTAGCGGGGTCCCTACGGACACCGCTAGGCAAAAAGAAAAAAAAAAGAAAAGCCCCACATTAAGGTCTGAGGCAACTGGCAAAATGATAACTGGGGAATGACCACCATACAATCACGGTCTTTTGGTACTACAAATACGCAATATTTACAAACTGAGATACTAGATTGCAGACATATGAAACTCGTCGAACATAAAAGTGATCAAGTTCTATGCCCAACGAGCTCACAGTCACACTCTTAGACAGCTGTTTTAGGAAAAGGCACCATTACAACACAGCGCTGGCCAGGCGCTGGCGTTGATGCATTTTACCTAAATTACATCAAGCAAACTTATAAACAAGCAAGTAAACTTTGTACAAAAGTGCCCCTGAGGAATGCCGTTTTATGAAGTAACACCAAAGTTCAGTATGTTGCAAGGCAGACCAAACTGTAGGTGCCACCAAAAAAAACTTTTAAACAGTAAGTACATTTTCCAGG
Organism: Cherax quadricarinatus; assembly: GCF_038502225.1. NCBI lineage: Eukaryota > Metazoa > Arthropoda > Malacostraca > Decapoda > Parastacidae > Cherax > Cherax quadricarinatus. Next base: position 24,406,045 of record NC_091302.1, read on the forward strand.
AGTTCAAAGAAAAGAAAAACATATGTTACATGTTAAATTCTACGGAGAAAACAACATCACATTATCACTCCCATCTCACAGCAATCTTTAGTAAACAAAACTGGTTCCCCATGACACACCTCTGCGAGAATCAGGAGAGCACAGGAGAGGGGAAAATATCAGGCCCCTAAAAACAACGGGTGGATAGGCACATAAATCTTGTTGGTGGGACTGCGGCTGTAAAACCCTGGAGTCATCACTGAAGACCCCCAAAAGGTGGACCTCCCAGGCCGCATCCTACATGTCATTCCAAGGACCCTGGAGTCACCCCAGTGGTGATCCAAAAAGGAAAAATTGAAAAAGAGTCCTGGAGAACCAAAACACCTCGGATCAAAAGACATGACCCAAACAGTGGAGGGCATCACCGCCAGCCCCACATTCACTAAAACGTTAGGTCCAACAGTCCCTATACCAACATAAAACAGAGGCGAGGCATTCCAGCCAACACCTAAAAAACGTAGCATACCTTACCTAGGCATGGTCTTTGATGTGACTACCCCCCTAAATACACACACACTAGGGAATCCTGATACCTCCAGCTCCAGCTCAACCTGCCCTTCTCCTTTGGGTGGTCCAGAGTTCCATCTACTCGTCTACCGCAAATCACTGCAAAATAAGAATAGATAAGTGATCTATACACTACATTGTGCACTTTAAACACGAGACAAGGTATTAGCAACCACATTCTCCGCTCCCTTCACATAATGAATCACCAGATTAAGAGGTTGGAGAAACAAGGCCCACCTCGTAAGTCTCTGATTGTGGTTCCTCATTAAGTGAAGGAAACGTAAAGGAATATGGTCACTATACACAGTTATAGGGTGAACTGATTTAGATATATGCACCTCAAAATGTTGCACTGCCAACACTAAAGCAAGAGCCTCCTTTTCTATGGAGGTATAACTTCTTTGGTGCCTGCTACTTTTTGCTGAGAAGCAGCCGAGTGGCATTACTTCTCCTGCTCTACCCTGCAACAAGACTGACCCAACCTCTGTATCATTTTGCAAAACCCGGGGTGGGTAACTCAGGATTACACATAAAAGATCTTGAGGGTTAATGGCATACAAAAGGTACATGGACAGAGATATTAAAGTTACAAATACGGGTGTGTCCTTGGCACACATGGTCGTGGGAAGCAGATGACGCACCCACTGTTCATTCACACAATTTGCATGTAGTTCATAAAGAGGAGACAAAACCTTATTTTTTAACTGTACCTGGCGGCAGTCAGTGCACGTTTTCAAGGTATCACCTAGTGTGAGACCAGTAAAAAACAACGTCCACCGACTCTCGCTGGATACAAACACAGTCTCTAGAAATAAACACTTCACTTCCTTCAAGGAACCTATTTCACCCCAGCTTACATCATGCCAGACCTGCTGACATTTCACAAATTCGGAAACCTCTACCTCATGGGGTTTAACATGGCCCCATTTTTCAGCATCCCAAAACTCTTTCACTAAGGTGCACCATGGCTGAGCCAACACTTCAACCAGTCTTTCAGAAGATCCAAATCTTCCACAATCTCTTACAATTTTCCTGCTTACATTATCTTTCTCAGGGACTTTATCCATCATCATTTTGAAGTCACCACACAGTTCCATCATAGCCTTCCCAGGACCCGGTTCCAATGCCAATCCCATCTCTCCAGCTTCCAGAATGTGTAGCACCACCTCATAGTCCCACGTCATCCTGGGCGGACTGGCAGACTGGTGCACTAGTGCCATCGACCTCATCTTAGCCAAGAATTTTCTGAAACCGAGAAAAAACACCGCCGGGGAAACATCACCATCCTCACGTAGCACATGACTTAATGATTCCAGAGTGCTTCCCCACACGGTAATGAAAGGGAGGGGAATTCCCTCCTCCCAGTCCTTCTGGTACTGGGGAAAACAAATATGCATTGCCCTGAGAGACTGGGAAAACCATGGAGCTTTTCTTTGACTCCTAGGATGATATACATTGGTAAATTTAACCTCAAGTAGGCCTCTCAAAACTACATGACATTTCATAAAATATGACTTCTGGGTGATTTGTGCAAAGCCTAAGAGACAAAAATGTTTCACCAGAAATCTCAAAACCACACACACAAAATTATTCAGAAAGGGTACAGACTCTGGTAACCTGTTAGAAAAGGAATTTATTAATAAACACTGATTATTTAGCTCTCCCGTCTTAACACTGAAATGCCGTTCCTTCAGAATCTGTAAAAAATACTGACAAAGACACTTTAATAGTTCTGCCGCGTCCACGTAAGCACAGGTCCTCTTAAAAAGAGTCTTGCTCATTTGATCAACTCTGCAAAATAAACACTTGGTAAATTTGGGAACCACATCCTCCGCGACAACTGATAAATGAATAGCGTTCCGGAGGTCACAACCTTCCCGGGCCTCACTCAGCTGCTGCAGAGTCAGGGGATTTTTTCCCACATCAGCACCAAGACCACTTCTCCAACCGAGTTCCGGTTGAGCCGGTTCATCACTGCTCAGAGTCTCCTGCAGGTCAGACTCAATGAACAGGCTCCCCATGCCCAAACCATCACCACAGTGTGCAGAAGGGTCACAGGGAGGCACAGCTCCTACCTTGTTCCCCTGTTTAGTCCGAAAGCACATTGAAAAATTTTCAGGTACCGTTGCTCCAATTGGGTCATTACCACCTTGTAAAGCAGGGTCCTGCAAAACCAAACATTCCTCACTTTTGAGGAGTCCCACAACATTGTTGCCTAGTAGAAGGTCAACTCCTGCAAAAGGTACATCTTCTGCAATACCTACAGGTAGGTACCCAGACTGGTACTCAGACTCTATCCATAACCTGTGCACTGGAGTCCTGACAGGGACTCCAGTTATCCCTTTAAGAAAAATGTCCAATCCGGTGTAGGTGTCATCCGACACTGGCAATACACCCCTGCGAAGCAAGGTGTATGTGCTACAAGTGTCCCTCAAAGACATAACACCCGTGACCCTACCTTCATTTTGGTGTAAGGCCACAGTAGACTTACTTGAATAGACCTTCATCCGAGGGTCAAAGACAGCTGGTCTTCTTTGGATACCTTGGGGCAAGACTGCAATGCAAGCCACATCATGTGTAATCGGTGTATTTACTGGAGAAGCATCTGCCGCAGCCTGGTCCCTAAGCATCTTTCGACAATATGGCTGCAGGTGGCCCTGTTTATTGCAATATGTACAGTGATAAGGTTTAAAGGCCCCCTGCCCATCTGACCTAGGTTGGATCCCTTGGTTCTGGGGAACTGGGCTCGTCCCACCTGTTCCTTGTAGTCCTGGACCTGTGACAGCTGACTTAAAACCTCCTCGAGTGGGTACTGGAAAATTAGGGTTATTAAAACTCTTGTGGTTATTAGGCTGATAAATGGGTGGCTTAAACTTCTGAAATTTCTTATTCCTATTGGTGGGTGGAGAAAACTTACCATTATTAGTATGTGGGGTGTGGTAACTGCTACCAAATTTTTGGTTAGCTAAAAATCTGTCACCCAGCTCTAAAGCATTATTAAAATCATCAAGATCCTTCTCCTCAAGATATGCCTTAAGGTCAGGAGGAACATTTCTCAAAAGATCCTCTAACAAAATTAAGGTAATTACACCTTCATAATTGCCTACCACCCCCTTTGAGCGACACCACCTATTTAGAAGTGACATCTTCTCCTTACCATATTCCACCAAAGACTGCCCTGACTGAAACTTTAGTCCTCTGAATTTCTGCCTGTACCTTTCCGGCAACATTTGATAAGCCAGTAAAACTACCTCTTTTAGCTTATGATAATCAGAAAAGGCAGATCCTTCTAAAGAACTAATAGCCTGTAACCCTTTACCAACTAATTGGGTTCTTGCTAATGTCGCCCATTCCTTTTCCGGCCAAACTTGGGATTTGGCCGTACTTTCAAATAACAGAAAAAACTGGTCTGGGTCTTTCTCTAGGAATTTGGGCACAAATTTTATGGCTTTATCCAAATGAAAAACATCTACCCTTGTGTCTGTGTCTGGGTGAGAAGCAAGCTGCCTCTCTTTAGCTCTTTCTTGAGCCCTAAGCTCCTCTAAGGCTCTCTGTTCCTGGATCTTTGTACGCTCAATCCTTAACCGTTCCTTTTCTTCTGCAACTAGGGTTAATTTCATTTGTAAAATTACTACTTCCTTATCCAGGTCCCTATCATGGGGATTTGATTCAATGTCACCTTCCAAATGCATGTCATCCTCAGAATTTTCACCAGTGTCAGCCATTTTGGGAAATAATAGCACCAAATCTTACTACCAGCCACAGAACTTACTGATATAAAATAATAAAGCACACAGCAAGGTACATATACTGAAGTAGTATATTCACAAGGAGTTGTCATGTGACTCCCTCAAATTAAACAGGATTGCACACAAAAAGAAAATCCTGGCAGAAAAAAAAATAAGAGCTACTGCACCTGCAAAGGTAAATTATTTCCAGAAATTTAGGTGAGCATAACCCCCTAAAAATCAGCAAGATTGTACCTGCAAGGGTAAATTATGCACAAAATATCAAGTATTAATAACACCCTAAAAATCAACAATATGGTACAGAAAGGTAAATGATTTATAGAGTATTAATTAATAATAACACCCTAAAACCAGCAATATTATACAGAAAGATAAATTATTCACAGGGTATTAATTAATAATAACACCCTAAAACTAGCAATGTTGCACACAACAGTAAATTATTCACAGGGTATTAATTAATAATAACACCCTAAAAACTAGCAATGTTGCACACAAAAGTAAATTATTCACAGGGTATTAATTAATAATAACACCCTAAAAACTAGCAATATTGCAAACAAAGGTAAATTATTATTTTAGTGTGAGTGTTATAGTGAATGCTTCCTCTGACCAACCCAGTAAAGAATGATTATTGACTTTCCAGGTTGCAAACTTGAATTACCACAAAAATTTGATAATTCTCCCATATACAGGCCCCCATGTTACGCAAAAATGTGGGATAGCTGGGGGCTTGAGCCTGGTCTAAGGGCAAAGGTAAAAGTTACACACATCTCAAGCCCAAACCGGCCACCCAGGGCTATCCCAGTCAAAACAGAAAGCGCTAAACCAGTATGTGTTACTTCAAGGGGTTGGTTAACAGAGGGTTAGGCAAAAATCCCAATTAGGAAAATATATCTATTTAATCACCATAACATAAAAACCTTAATTCTAAACGCCCAAATGAGGGTACACACAGCTGGCTGGAGGTTCAGCCACCATAACACTAGGCTTCATCAGCGTCAGGCCGTCATGACACCACAAACCTCTTTTCTTACTTCATCACTCATCCCACAGCACCCTGACCATGTCAGAGCCTGGGTGAACATACAGGTAAGCCATATGAAAGCCTATGGCTTGAGTTGGATAAACAAAATGAGTGTACAACTACAAACTTAACTTAAATACACAGCATCTCCGACGCCAGCCTCTACACCACCATGCTAACGTCACGTGACCTCCTCCCCACGCTTACTCTGCGTACCCAAACATCCTTGGAAAATAAATCATTAACTCCATTTCTTTATAATTACAGTTAGAGTACTTTACAGTACCCCCAAATGCACATTATGAATTATAAAATTATTCCTTACAACTACAATATTCATATTATTATGGCACACTTCCCCACTATATGTACATTACGATGTCATGCAGAACCCTGCATAACACTATTATTTGGACTCCTGAGCACCACGCCAAATGCACAGTGATCGCAAAACAAGTAGACTATTCTCTCCTGACTGCCTATGACACAGACAAAGAAGACTTAATCAAAGACATTAGTACTAAGAACAAAGTCTCTGTTGACGATATTTATAGACCTGAAAACTCTACCATCCTCAAAATACGCTGTTCAACTCCTTCTGACGCCTCTACACTCTTCAATCAAGGAATCCTTGCCAAGACCATCCGCATTCCTCCAAACACCCTCTTCACTCCAAACTTTCACCCCATCACACAATGTCTGAAATGCTACAAATTCGGCCACGACAAAATCTTGCACTTCCACACAAACCTGCTCCAGATGCTCAGCAACTGGCCACATCTGGAACACTTGCAACCTCCCCCTTAAATGTTCTAACTGCGGTGGGTCACACACTGCAGTTGCAAATTCCTGCCCTACTAGAAAAGACATTCTCTCCACCCTCAGAGAAAGCCAACCTCCCTCCCTCCCCAACCCCTTCCCTGCACCTCCCCCTCCTACAATACCTTCCACCACTACCCCCAATGCCTGGGTTACCCCACGCACTTGGTCTACCCCTCCTACTCTACACACTTCAAACACCAACACACAGACTACAATCACCTCTCCTTCTACACCTACACCCACACTAGACTACAAAACTAACTGCCAACTCGCCACTGCTGCCCACTCTGCGATGGTAATCTCTCAAGCCTACCAATCAGACTACTCACATGTCCTTAACCTAATCTTGTCCGCTAACAATCTTCCCTCTTTAATTATCCCTCCTTCCTGCTTCTCTTCTAAGCCCCCTACAACCTCTACCTCATCCCTCTCTCCCACCCCCCCACTTCCTACACCCACCAGCTCTGCTCCCCCCCTACCCCTCTTCACTACTTCCACCCCTCCCACCAACACCCCTACTGCTGCTGCTACGACCACCCCTCCCCCGACCTCCTTACCCACTTCCTCATCCCCAACCAAAGCTTCCGCTTCCTTACCCAGTACCAGAGCTTCCACTTCCCCATCCCCTACCAAGGCTTCCACTTCCTCTGCATCTACCTTCGCCCACTCCTCCACCACAACCAAAACTTCATCCAGGTCCAACTCCACCTCCTCCAGACAAAATCCACTCAAACCCAAACCTGCCCCAACTTCTGACAGACATACAAAAGAACATAAAAACAGATCCATCTCTTCCTCCCCCTCCAGGAAACGGGTCCGTAACACCTACAAACTCGCATCCACTGATGGCACCACTATCACGGGTTTTAATCCAAACTCCTCCGACATTAACTTTGCTATGACGAAACCATTAAATCATGTTTAAAGTGATTCAGTTCAACGTACGTTCTTACTTCACAATTAGACACCTACTGGCCGAGTTCCTTGAAGCAGAGAGACCAGATATTGTTTTGCTAAACAGTACCTGCCTCAAAGCCCCTCAACGTATCCGCCATTATGGTTATACTGCACTACAGTCCCCCTATAATCCCCACGATGGGGTTGCCATCCTTGTCAAATCCAACATAAAACACGAATCTCTCCCAATCCCTTTTATTCACCAACACTGTCTTGCAGTCAGAATACACACTCACCTTGGCCCCTTTATCTTTTTCACCACCTATGCTCGCCCAAACACTATTCTCAACATACACGACCTTTCCTTAGTCTTCAACTACACCAACACACCAACATACCTACTAGCTGACATGAATGCCAAACACACCGCCTTTCATCACACCAGTAACAACCAACTTGGTCACCAATTACTCAACTTCACTGACCATAAACACCTAATTCATCTCGGCCCAGACTTCAATACCTTCTTCAATCACACGGGCCAAGGCAAACCAGACATCATTCTGGCAAACCGAGCCAGTTCTCTATTTCAACACTACATCTCACCTGGCCCTATTACAGGCTCTGATCACATCCCAGTCATCTTGCACATCTCCTCCAACCCTATCCTCATTCCAACCACACCTTTCTTCTCCTACAAGAACGCTGACTGGGATGCTTTCAAACAACACATAGACAATATTAACCTCACCTACGACTATAACAACAAACCTATCTCTGACATCGATACTCAACTTGATCTCATCCAGGACACCATTACACAAGCAGCCAACAATGCAATACCAAAGAAAACTCACACCACTCGTTATTCCTTCAAACCGTCACTCAGAACAAGAAGACTAGTTGAAGATTGAGACACTTATGCAGCATATGGGAATCTTTATTCAGGAAACGTTTCGCCACACAGTGGCTTCATCAGTCCAATACAAAGAGCGCCAGGAGGTGAGACGTATGTCGTGCAAGACAGGTATACAATACCGACAAGATGAAATTTAAGACACTTGTGCAACATCTGGTTATCTTTATTGTAAACGTTTCGCCATCCAGTGGCTTTATCAATACAAATTCTTGGACATAATTAGAAAACAGAAGAACTATATACAAAAGATGAGGTAATCAGTCCCTCAGCCTTGGAGGTGGTGTTTACAACACCGTGGTTGTAGAGATTCTGAAGCACAGGTAAGGAGACTGGCGCTTATATAGGCGTCAGTGAAGAGAGACGTGTAGCAGACGAGGGCATAGTCACTGGTAGGCGGGATTCCCCAGTGGAAGTAGGTCCTTCCCAAGTTGATGGGCTAGTTGTAGAAGTCGTGAAGAAGGTCATGTAGATGTCCTGTCTTGCACACCTTGTCAGGCACTGCAACATCATGGTATCTTGATTCAGAGGACATCTACATGACCTTCTTCACGACTTCTACAACTAGCCCATCAATTTGGGAAGGACCTACTTCCACTGGGGAATCCCGCCTACCAGTGACTATGCCCTCGTCTGCTACACGTCTCTCTTCACTGACGCCTATATAAGCGCCAGTCTCCTTACCTGTGCTTCAGAATCTTTACAACCACGGTGTTGTAAACACCACCTCCAAGGCTGAGGGACTGATTACCTCATCTTTTGTATATAGTTCTTCTGTTTTCTAATTATGTCCAAGAATTTGTATTGATAAAGCCACTGGGTGGCGAAACGTTTACAATAAAGATAACCAGATTTTGCACAAGACGTAGGTCACTAGAAGAGGTAAGAACGCAGATGTTGGGAGGTCAGGTCCCTCTCAAATCCAGCCTTTCTCACTAGTAGAGTTTGTCGAAGTTGATTGCAGGTCTGTACCAAGATATCCTTGTGTTGCAGTGCCTGACAGATTGGTATTTTATACCATTTTAATGTTCAATCTGTCAGACACTGCAACACAAGGGTATCTTGGTACAGACCTGCAATCAACTTCGACAACCTCTACTAGTGAGAACGGCCGGATTTGAGAGGGACCTGACCTCCCAACATCTGCGCTCTTACCTCTTCTAGTGACCTACGTCTCACCTCCTGGCGCTATATAAGGCTCCATCCTGTCATTTCCACTCCATATTGTTTCAGACTTTGGAACAATGCTCTTCTCCAGACTGAGGGACTGACCACCTCAAAACTTTAAGGGTGATGGACTGATTACATCGTCTTCAAGTATCTTCTGCTTCTATCAACTTTTCTGTACTCGACTGAAGAAGCCTACTGTGTAGGCGAAACGTTTCGAAATAAAGATACCTAACTGTTGCATATGCGTCTTACCTAACAACCTGTCGGTATTTTATACCATTTTAATGTTAGATCTGTTTGTAACTTGATAAAGCTCACTGTGTGGGCGAAACGTAGTGAATAAAAGATCACATAGTACTTCCTTTGAGTCTATTTTTCCATCTTGTCGGTATTTTATACCATTAATTTGCATTGCATAAGTATTTTGGAAGGACACTAAGAGATAGTCTATTACACAGTCAATGATTACATTACACGAGTGTTTTAATGACCCCAAGAAACACATCGCCGCTCATCTCAGCTCCCAATAAAACTTCTACCATAAACATGAACAGCCTAGGAGTCAACCAAACTGGAAAAGAAATCTGTTTGAGGAACAGGAGAAAATAAACAAATTACACAAGATCCACTATTTTATTGACAATTACACAACTTATGATAATACACATTGTGTTCATTATAATCTGTGTATTTTCTGTAAGTAATTAAAAAACTACGTCGATCACATAGAAAAAACCTAACCATTGTTATACATAGCAAAGAATATTTCCACTGAACATCAGTCTGTAAGTCTACAATGAAAGTCAACTATTATAGTGTTTGGTTAGGAATAATGTGTCTTTATTTTGCCTCCAGAGAATATCAACTGTAAAACAATGATGACCGACACATAATTAAATTTAAAAAAATGATAAATAAAACCTAATACAACATACTGATCGTCCCAAATTTGTTAAAATATCAAATCAAAATAGTCGAGGCATTGACTTATTTGAATTATATTCATAATGAAGCTTATGTCCGTAGTGGACATAAAGTGCCAGGGTAATGGGAGGGAAGAAATGGAATCAAATTTAATGCGAATATGGGCAAGATTGCTCCTTGGATCAAGAGCTCTTGACCAGCATCAGGCAACCCATCAAGGATGAAGTGTGGAAGGAGTGTAATATACCAAGAAGAAGATCTCTTAGCAAATATTTTGCTCTTTGTCTTGCATAACTTATATATGTAGACAGAAACAGATATTTGCACTCTGCTGAAAAATACATTTAAAATATGTGAAATAAGACATGTGTAGTATCTGGATATTTTAACCAGGAAATGTTTCACTACGAATTGTTTGTTAAATCCTACAGAGATAATCACAGTGATAGTGACAGAGGAGACGTGGAGAGATAGGAGACTAGTACAGCTGTGAGCCAGGGGCTATAGGGTCTAAGCTGACTTGGACCAGTAGGCTCGTTGCAGTGCCCCAACACTCCATCTACTGGGTGATCACGGTGTTCTGATGGTAAATAAAACTGCAAGTCTTCTGCATAACAGTGTTGGTCATTGTAATCAAAATACTTTCCAGACATCATCGTCTGATTAGTCTTCTTTCCTAATGACGAGTCTGGCTTCTTTAAATTTCATAAGATTGATGAAGCAGACATTGTATTGGTCAGCTCTGTTATATGTATTTTGAAGCACTCTTATGATTTCTTCCAAGCTTCTAGATGATTCTCAAACATAAAATTACTCACAACCGCCGCATGGGATCACATTCACACTTGCTACACAATCGGTTGGTCTAAATGTTTTCTCCTCGAATAAGTCTTTTTTCGTTGTGGATGTCATCGTGCCTCCTTCAACGTTGCTCCTAGCAAGTGTGCTGGTGACGCTTGTAGCTACCTCACCAACTGGTAGAGAAAGGAATCTACCAGATGAGCGTTCCTGCCTAGCTGAGCAAATATATCCAATGCTTTCCTTCTGTAATCATTAATAAAGTGAGATGAAACTGGAGCTGTGTGATCGTTTGATGAATGTCAGCGCATTCTTCTTAGAGGAAAGCAGAGCTTGAAATCTTGTATGTTCTGAGGTGAGAGCTGAAGATCACTCCTCTCTGTTCTGGCGTCTTTGTGTGAAAAATAATGCAATCAGTCGTCTTTATTAGTTGGTCTTCTGTAAACCTTAAAGGAAACTCTACAGAAAGCCAACTAGAAGAGACAAGTCTGGGTCAGGGGTGGTAGCATTAGCAAGCTCTTTGGAGGAGGCCGTCGTTGAGTTGTCTAGCCCTTTAAACTGATAGAAAATACAGTTATGGATGTGTGGGAAACAAACAGGTAGCAGAACGTGGGATGAAATCTTCAGATATTACCAGGATACCTCAGGGATATTTTTAAAAACCAAGTTTCATTTCTAAAATTACTAATAAATGCAGTGGAACTGGTCAACAAACAAAGAGAGAAAGTAGAGGGCAACGAGTGACTAGCTTCCTTAAGGTTTACTATACGAATAGTAGGATCATTAGAAATAAGACAGCAGCTAACATTAACTACATGTGCAGGAAGCATAGATATTATTGCTGTAACTGAGACTGGGTTCAACCTGAAAGATAGAGAAATGTCTTCTGATTGCAACATTCAAGATTCCACATTAATAGGGTCAATAGAAAAGATGGTGGAGTGAAGATGCATGTCAAAAATAGTTTTAACTTTTGTATTAGACAAGATATAAAATTAGGAGTGTCGAATACTTGATCTGTTTGGTTATAGTTTATCGAGAGACTTGAAAAACTCATTTCGGCTGTGATTTACAGGCCTCCAAACCTTAAAGGGAAAGCAGTAAACTTCTATTTGACGTAATTCATGAGGGATCTAAATACGAAAATTTGAATTAATGAAAGATTTTAATTTTAGACAATTTAATTATAGCAATTTGTCAGAAAATTTTGAGTCTAGGGACTTTTCTGATATGAAACAGGATTTCTTTTAAAATAGTTTGTGACAGAACCAACTAGAGGGAATAACCGGCTTGACTTGGTTTTTGCCAAAGAGGAATTACTAATTAACAGTCTTGAAGTTAATGGTGAATTTGAAGAAAGTGATCAGAAATCACTGGGTTTCAATATATCATGGAATTACCTTAATAACTATAATCAAGTCAGATTCTCTGACTTTTGCTTAGCCAATTTCATAGGGCTGAGAAATTACCTATTTAGGTTGAACTGGTGTGACTTGACTATGGGTCAGGTAAGGAGTGACTACTTATGTTCCAAAAAGGGAAATTAGATCAAACAAAAATTACCCTAAATGGATGAACAATGTATTAAAGCATCTCATAGTTCAAAAGTGAGGCATTTACGGCGAATCAAAGCAAGAGAAGGGGGGGTTAAGAAATCTATATATTCAATTAAAAAGAGAAATAAATGAAGGGATTAAGAAAAGCGAAGAGATTATGAGGTTAAAGTTGCAAGGGTTTCGAGTATTAACCCAAAAAGTGTCTCTAAGGTACATAGGAGTAAGATTAGGGACAAGATAGGCTCCCTCAGAAGCTGCCTAGGTCACCTCAGTGACAGTGATAAAGAAATGAGTACACTGTAACGCTCATTTCCTCTCTGCATTTAATTAAGCAGGGCCCTAAAAAGCTGTTCTCAAGGGTTATAAAGGACTGTAAAGAAGAACTTAGCAAACTTTTGGCTGGTCTTTTCATCATCTTACTACAAACTGGCATAGTACCAGATAAGTGGAAAGTAGCAGGAGACAAGATCTCAGCTTCGAATTATAGATCAATAAGTTTAACCTCCTTTGTCTCAGTTGATGGAATCAGTGACTGCCGAGGCTACTCAATGCCACCTTCAAGGACATAAATTGATTAACGAATCTTAGTATAGTCTTACAAAGTGGCGTTCCTGTACTATGAATTTAGTAACTTTTTTCACTAAGGTATTTGATATGGTAGAGCAGGTATTGAATATGATATTGTGTATATGGACCTCGGTAAGGCTTTTGATAGAGTTCCACATCGGAGGTTGTTGAAGAAAGTAGAAGCACATGGAACAGGAGAATTTTTTCTTTGATATAGGCGTGGGTGACAGGCTGCAGAGACTTTGCATAAATGAAGAGAAATCAGAGTTGGGATGCGTCACAAGAGGTATTCCAGGGGTCAGTGCTGGGCCCTTTGTTTTCACAATTTACATAAACGACATAGATGAAGGAATAAATAACAACATAAGAAAGTGTGCCGATAACACCAAAATAGTCCGCTAATTAATTCTGATGAAGACACTAGTGCATTACAGGAAGTTCTGCGTAGACTGTTGCGGAGAAGTAGCAGGTGCAGTTTAACAATGACAAATGCAAAGATCTAAGCGCTGGAAAGGAAAATAACAATGGAACTTATAAACTAAATAATGTAGATCGTAATCACTCTAATTGAGAAAAAAATAGGAGTTCTGGTTAGAAGTAATCTAAAACCAAGACAACAGTGCGCAAGTGTTCGTAATAAAGGGCATAAAGTTCTTGGCTTCATATCAAGAATTTTAAATAAAAGGAGTTCTCAGGATATTCTTCAAATCTATATATTGTTAGTTAGGCCTCATTTAGATTATGGTGCACACTTCAGGTCACCATAATGCAGAACGGATATGAATGATATGAAAGTTAATTTCATGCATCAGAAATCTTTCCTACGACGATAAACTTGAGACGCCTGAATCTGCAATCTCTAGAAAGACGTAGAATTAGTGAGGACAGATTGAAGGGTACAAGTGGAAAAAAGGAATAAATAAAGATGATGTAAATAAAGTGCCAAAAATATCTATCCAAGACAGGACTCGCAGTGACTTTAAGTTGGAAAAGTTTAGATTTAGAAAGGATATAGGAAAGCACTGGTTTGGTAAGAAAGTTGTGGATGAGTGGAACGAACTTGCGAGTAACATCACTGAAGCTAAAACATGAATATTATATTCAGGGTTTTAAGTTGTTTCACACTGACAGAATTAACAGGGAGATGAGGTGGCTACATGAGAACGGGTATAAAATTTGAAATAAGACATACAGAGTCTATGTAGAATTTTCAGAGGGAACATAAAAAAATAATTTTAGGCGTGACATACCGTCCCCTAGACTTGGATAGGGACCTAGGGAGATTACTTTGGGAAGAAAGTTTTAAGGTCACAAGGAACGATAACGTAGTAATTCTAGGGGACTTTACCTTGAGTCAGTCTGATTGGAATTTCTTGACTGGGAATTTAGAGTCTAACGACTTCCTAGAGATACCTCAGTATTGTTTCTAAAAAGTTAAAATAACTTGCTTAACTTGGTTCTGGCAAACAAGGACACCATTGTTAATAATCTAGAAATTACCGAGGAACTTGTCATGCGCGACCACAAATCAGTTACCTTTAGCTTTGAGTGGAAGTATGATAGCAAGAATAATTCAGTAACGGTCCCAGATTTTTGCTTAGCAGATTTCAATGGGCTTAGAGAACACTTATCATCTGTGGATTGGAGTAACTTAGAGAGCTATCAATATAACAGTTTTTTAAAGACTTTAAACACTGCCAAAAGAATATTTATTCTGTGTAAAGAAATAGTAATTTATAGATGTATCAAAAGATTACCTGGAGTTTACCTGGAGAGAGTTCCGGGGGTCAACGCCCCCGCGGCCCGGTCTGTGACCAGGCCTCCTGGTGGATCAGAGCCTGATCAACCAGGCTGTTGCTGCTGGCTGCACGCAAACCAACGTACGAGCCACAGCCCGGCTGATCAGGAACTGACTTTAGGTGCTTGTCCAGTGCCAGCTTGAAGACTGCCAGGGGTCTGTTGGTAATCCCCCTTATGTGTGCTGGGAGGCAGTTGAACAGTCTCGGGCCCCTGACACTTATTGTATGGTCTCTTAACGTGCTAGTGACACCCCTGCTTTTCATTGGGGGGATGGTGCATCGTCTGCCAAGTCTTTTGCTTTCGTAGTGAGTGATTTTCGTGTGCAAGTTCGGTACTAGTCCCTCTAGGATTTTCCAGGTGTATATAATCATGTATCTCTCCCTCCTGCGTTCCAGGGAATACAGGTTTAGGAACCTCAAGCGCTCCCAGTAATTGAGGTGTTTTATCTCCGTTATGCGCGCCGTGAAAGTTCTCTGTACATTTTCTAGGTCGGCAATTTCACCTGCCTTGAAAGGTGCTGTTAGTGTGCAGCAATATTCCAGCCTAGATAGAACAAGTGACCTGAAGAGTGTCATCATGGGCTTGGCCTCCCTAGTTTTGAAGGTTCTCATTATCCATCCTGTCATTTTTCTAGCAGATGCGATTGATACAATGTTATGGTCCTTGAAGGTGAGATCCTCCGACATGATCACTCCCAGGTCTTTGACGTTGGTGTTTCGCTCTATTTTGTGGCCAGAATTTGTTTTGTACTCTGATGAAGATTTAATTTCCTCATGTTTACCATATCTGAGTAATTGAAATTTCTCATCGTTGAACTTCATATTGTTTTCTGCAGCCCACTGAAAGATTTGGTTGATGTCCGCCTGGAGCCTTGCAGTGTCTGCAATGGAAGACACTGTCATGCAGATTCGGGTGTCATCTGCAAAGGAAGACACGGTGCTGTGGCTGACATCCTTGTCTATGTCGGATATGAGGATGAGGAACAAGATGGGAGCGAGTACTGTGCCTTGTGGAACAGAGCTTTTCACCGTAGCTGCCTCGGACTTTACTCTGTTGACGACTACTCTCTGTGTTCTGTTAGTGAGGAAATTATAGATCCATCGACCGACTTTTCCTGTTATTCCTTTAGCACGCATTTTGTGCGCTATTACGCCATGGTCACACTTGTCGAAGGCTTTTGCAAAGTCTGTATATATTACATCTGCATTCTTTTTGTCTTCTAGTGCATTTAGGACCTTGTCGTAGTGATCCAATAGTTGAGACAGACAGGAGCGACCTGTTCTAAACCCATGTTGCCCTGGGTTGTGTAACTGATGGGTTTCTAGATGGGTGGTGATCTTGCTTCTTAGGACCCTTTCAAAGATTTTTATGATATGGGATGTTAGTGCTATTGGTCTGTAGTTCTTTGCTGTTGCTTTACTGCCCCCTTTGTGGAGTGGGGCTATGTCTGTTGTTTTTAGTAACTGTGGGACGACCCCCGTGTCCATGCTCCCTCTCCATAGGATGGAAAAGGCTCGTGATAGGGGCTTCTTGCAGTTCTTGATGAACACAGAGTTCCATGAGTCTGGCCCTGGGGCAGAGTGCATGGGCATGTCATTTATCGCCTGTTCGAAGTCATTTGGCGTCAGGATAACATCGGATAGGCTTGTGTTAATCAAATTTTGTGGCTCTCTCATAAAAAATTCATTTTGATCTTCGACTCTCAGTCTGGTTAGCGGCTTGCTAAAAACTGAGTCATATTGGGACTTGAGTAGCTCACTCATTTCCTTGCTGTCATCTGTGTAGGACCCATCTTGTTTAAGTAGGGGCCCAATACTGGACGTTGTTCTCGATTTTGATTTGGCATAGGAGAAGAAATACTTTGGGTTTCTTTCGATTTCATTTATGGCTTTTAGTTCTTCCCGCGATTCCTGACTCCTAAAGGATTCTTTTAGCTTAAGTTCGATGCTTGCTATTTCTCTGACCAGTGTCTCCCTACGCATTTCAGATATATTGACCTCTTTTAGCCGCTCTGTTATTCTTTTCCGTCGCCTGTAAAGGGAGCGCCTGTCTCTTTCTATTTTACATCTACTCCTCCTTTTTCTTAGAGGAATAAGCCTTGTGCATACATCGAGTGCCACCGAGTTAATCTGTTCTAGGCATAAGTTGGGGTCTGTGTTGCTTAGTATATCTTCCCAGCTTATATCGGTTAGGACTTGGTTTACTTGGTCCCACTTTATGTTTTTGTTATTGAAGTTGAATTTGGTGAATGCTCCCTCGTGACTAGTCTCATTATGTCGGTCTGGGGCTCCACGCATACATGTCTGAACCTCAATTATGTTGTGATCTGAGTATATTGTTTTTGATATGGTGACATTTCTTATCAGATCATCATTGTTAGTGAAGATGAGGTCTAGTGTATTCTCCAGTCTAGTAGGCTCTATTATTTGCTGGTTTAAATTGAATTTTGTGCAGAGATTTAAAAGCTCGTGTGAGTGTGAGTTTTCATCAGAGCTGCCTCCTGGTGTTATTACTGCAACAATATTATTTGCTATATTCCTCCATTTTAGGTGCCTTAAGTTGAAATCCCCCAGGAGCAAGATGTTGGGTGCAGGAGCTGGAAGATTTTCCAGACAGTGGTCAATTTTTAACAGCTGTTCCTGGAATTGCTGGGATGTTGCATCCGGAGGCTTGTAGACTACCACAATGACTAGGTTTTGGTTCTCGACCTTTACTGCTAAAACTTCCACTACATCATTTGAGGCATTAAGCAGTTCTGTGCAAACAAGTGACTCTGCAATGTACAGGCCAACCCCCCCCCCCCTTTTGCCTGTTCACTCTGTCACATCTGTATAGGTTGTAACCTGGGATCCATATTTCGTTGTCCAAGTGATCCTTTATGTGGGTCTCAGTGAAAGCCGCGAACATTGCCTTTGCCTCTGCAAGCAGTCCACGGATGAAAGGTATTTTGTTGTTTGTTGCTGGCTTTAGACCCTGTATATTTGCAAAGAAGAATGTTATCGGACTGGTGGTATTGTTGGTACTGGGGGGGGATTTTTTTTCCGGCATTAGTATCTGTATCTGTTGGTTTGGAGTGGAGGCCATCGACTGTGGTTCCACTCCAGGAATGACTGGATTTGGTGTACGATTTCTGCCATTTCCTGCCAGTTTTTTTTCCTTCCTGGCACTAAAAAACCTCTCCCTCTTGAGTGGCTGTGGCTACCCAGGTTTTCCCATGGCCTGGATGTTTTGTATCTTTTTGTCCCCTTTAGATGGTATGCCTGGCAATTTAAGTTATAGCACAGTCTTTCCTGTACTGAAGAGGTACACAGTTCAGGGTGAAAAAGCTTACAGGAAGGGAGTTTGCATTTTCCTGTTGTCATATGGGCATGGCATTTTCTAGGGTGGTCATAGTTGCACGTCCCATCTGTTTTTCCAGATTTCCCATGCCAGCAGATACCAAGTGCATAGTATGTGCACAGGCTTGGTTTCCGTTTGCCTTGGGTTTCTGTGACTGTATTCCCTGTTGGTGCATGTTTCCCTGTCTTACTTCTATCCTCCCTAGCACCAACAATGGAGCTCCCACCAGTTGTTTTTGGTAATATATCCTCACTATTGCTAGTGGAGTCCTCTTGTTTGCTATTTCCTGCGGTATTTCTAGTTTGCAATATTGGTTTTATCTTATCTTTGACTACACTTGTTTCCCTACTATGGCTCCTGTCCCCTATGAGGTCATTTATATGTATTCCTTCCTGCGTATAATTCCCGACTACCTGGACAAAATCTCCAGCTTCACCATTACTGTCTCCCAGGACAGCATCTACCTGAGGTTCCCAGTAGCCCAGTGATGACCTAATCAAGACCCACATAACACTAACATGTGTGGATACCCAGAATGATATAAATCAACTGCAGAAATCACCCAAAAGTTCACAAATTACCAACTAATAGGACTCGTACTACCACCTCCTACCCCGCTGCCACTGAAGTGATACTCCACAACATTCACCCATCACCCATCGCCTACTATTCACCCGAAGCCACAGCCAATGGACAAGGGTCAGAGCAATAAAAGAAGATCCAGTAACCAGCTAAGGACTCCTAACATCAAAGGTGAGAGCAGTAATAACACGAGGAAAACTTGTGGTACTGCCAGCCAGGACACAACCCTCATCACCCACCGGCACCACCACAACACACGACAGACAACAACAAACATGGCCGCCGCCACAGTCCAAGATAACTCCTTCCCAGTATTTGATGTCAAGAAGATCACCGACCCAGAAATAGCTAAACTCCTTACGATTCAGAACCAAACGATCACCAAACTAACTCAAGAAATGCAGGAACTAAAAGCTAGCAATGCAGATTACCTCAACAAGATCACTGCTCTTGAACATAAACTAGACACTCTGGAACAACAAAGCAACACCCACACCCAGTCCCTAGACACCATCAACACTCTAAAAGACCAAGTCACCCTACTTACTACCAACATTACAGAGGAAAGATCAAGAGTGGACCAACAACTTGCCAATGTCATAACCAACTTCCAAGACCATAATGACCAACAGCAGCTATCTGACGCTGTTGTAGTTAACAGCAAACATCTCCCACCCACAGTCACCCAAGAGACCTGCATGGAGACCACCCTACAGCTTATCAAGGACCACCTTCGCCTTAACATACGTAGTGATGACCTAAAGGATTGCAAACTGATGGGCTACCAAGCAGGTAAAAAAACAGTGCTGTTAAAATTCCAAACTAGCCTACAAAGAAACAACCTACTAAAAACATCTATTTCTATGAAAACTGATGTTTACGTCAATGAGTGCCTTACCAAAACAAGACAAAACCTTCTTTATCGGCTAAGAAAATTACGCTATGCCCAAAAAATCCACCAGTGCTTTGTGAGGGATGGAAAAATCGCAGTTAGGAAACAGCCCACTGGGAAGAGATACTTCATCTCTACAGAACATGACCTTAAAACATTCCTAAGTGAGGCTGGACTAACAGAATCAGAGTAAAGTGCAGATAATACCCACAGTCCACAGTTAGTGTTATATTGTCATAAATTTGTGCCCCCCTAAAATTCTAATACCCCAACTACTTTTGATTGTCATTGTTGTATTCAACGACCATTCTACCTCATAGTCTTAATTGTGTTTAATATCTACAGAATCTATCTCCTTTTTTACAACTTACCACATCACTGTTCCATCTTATTTTATTATAAACTAGCCATAACTTGTCCTCAATAATTCTACCTCACTTTAAGAAATACTCAATTGCCCAATTTTATTCTAAAATCCCTATTATTGCCCAATTTTGCTTTAAACTATATTGATCAAACTTATTGTAAACTTCTTTTATTGACCATTTTTATTCTATACTTTTTTAAACTAGTATTTTCAACTACAACTTTTATATTATCCTGTCTACCATCTTACTAGCATATTATAACCAAGTCATTGCCATTTTTATTTTTATCATTTTTTTTTTTATTATTCTTTTGCTACCTTAACTTGTGTATTTTATCCTGTCAATTTAAATCTAGTTATACTCTAATTCTTGTAAACAACTTATATAAGACCTTAGTGCAATTACAATTGAGAGTCTTGTGCCTTTTTTATATTATTAGATTAAAAGTTGTACTATAGCTCATTCTAGCTCAATACATAGTCAATACCAGTTGTACTATAGTCAATACCAAATTCATTATATTAGACCATAGTGCAATTACTAGTGAGAGACTGGTGCTATTTTTAATTTGTATTTTTATATTATTAGATTAAATCTAGTTGTACTATAGCTCATTCTAGCTCAAAACATAGACTCCACAAAAGTCATTATATTAGACCTTAGTGCAATTACAAGTGAGAGTCTTGTTCTATTTTTAATTTGTATTTTTATATTACTAGTTTATACCTAGTTGTACTTTAGTTCATTCCAGCACAACACATAGACAACATCAACTTCATTATGTGTAGTAGTGACTATACTCTATATGACCAAAATACTCTAGCTATATACTTATCCAAACTTCCCACCACTACAGATATCAGTACTAGAACTCAACACACAACTCAGGATATAAATAACCATAATTTAAACCTAGAAGATGATTGATCACGTTGACCCTGATCTAAACCTCCATAATCTGACACCCAATCAAAACCTATTGGAAAGTAACTGCCTTTATTACACAGCATCACAAGCCAGCACTATCCTAAACAATGCTAAAAGTCTATCAGTACTTAACTACAACATCAGGTCCTTAAGCAAACACTATGATGACCTCCTGGCACTCCTTGAATCACTAAAGACACCCTTCTCCTGCATTATTCTTACTGAGACCTGGCTTAAGCAGGACACAATAGATATCTACCCTCTACCAGGATACACAGCAATTCACAACTGCAGACCAAACCAAGTTGGGGGTGGTATTGCAATCTATTACTCTAACCAATTATCTTGTATTAGCACCACTTGCTTTAGTGATGAATATGGGGAATACATTTTTGCTAATTTTACTGTAAAAAACCTTAAGACACCTATAACAATCGGTGCCATTTACCGGATACCTCACACAAACATCCCAAATTTCAGTGAGAAATTAAAGTCACTAATAACAAACAGACAAATGAATAAGCACCACCTTCTCTTAGCTGGAGACTTCAACATCAACCTTGGCTTACTAGATGATCAGCCTGTAACTGATTTCATCAACAATATGAACAACACACTTCTCATACCAACAATAACTAAACCAACCAGGCTCACTGAGACAAGTGCAACCATAATAGACCACATATGGACCAATATACTAGCCCCCCTTAAATCAGGGATAATCACAGATAGCACTACAGACCACTACCCTACCTTCCTCCTGACAAACATTAGTAAACCACCACTTGAATACAACAAAGTCTCATTTAGACTCCATGACGAGGCCTCAATAAGGAAGTTCACAGCTGACCTAGAGACTGTTGACTGGCCTACAGAATTCTCCAAGGCCAATGGTATTGATGACTGGACAGACATTTTTCTTAACAAATTACTTAGACTATACAACAAACATTGTCCTATAAAAACGAAACAGATCACAAACAAACGGCTTGGTTGCCCATGGCTAACCAGCACCATTCTGAAATCCATTGACAAGAAACACCAATATGAAAAGCAATATAGACAGGGCTTAATACACAAAGATATTCTTAAACACTATTCATCAGTTCTCACCAAAGTAATAAAGAAAGCCAAACAACTATACTACTCCAGTAGATTCACAGACACTAGAGGAGATATAAAAAAGACCTGGAAAACACTCTCTCAGATTCTAGGGACCCACAAACTGAAAAAAACCAAGAATATTGTCCTAACTAAACCTAATGAAACACCACTACATCCCACTGACACAGCTAACAAGATAAACGACTTCTTCTCAACCATAGGATCTAATCTCGCCAATAAAATCCCACATACCAATGCCCATGCCGGGGACTACCTAGATGGGAATTTCCCAAATTCCTTCTATCTTGCACCAACTGAGCCCTCGGAAGTCACCGAGATTATAAAGTCACTTAAAAATAACTCAGGGAATCTGTCTCATGTCCCACCATTACTGTACAAGCGAGCGGCCCATGTCCTTTCGCATGCTATTTCATTACTTTTTAACAAGTCACTAGAAACTAGCACCTTCCCGAAACTACTCAAGATGGCAAGGGTTACACCAATACATAAAGGTGGTGACCCTACAGACTTAAACAACTATAGGCCAATATCAAACTTACCATTGCTATCCAAAATCTTTGAGAAACTCGTGCACAGGAGACTATATTCATTTATAACGGCACAAAACATACTCAACCCCTGCCAATTTGGATTCAGGAAAAATAAAAGCACTAATGATGCAATCATAAAAATGCTAGATCTGCTTTACACAGCATTGGAAAATAAGGAATATCCACTAGGAATTTTTATTGACCTAAGAAAAGCTTTTGACACAGTAGACCACGACATCCTACTCCACAAACTTGACCATTACGGTATAAGAGGCCATGCGCTTGCTTATTTCAAATCTTACCTTACTAATAGGTATCAGTATGTCACCATTAAAGACACAGCATCAACAACACGGCCACTTGATACTGGAGTTCCGCAGGGAAGTGTCCTTGGTCCCCTGCTCTTCCTCATATACATCAATGATCTTCCAAACGTATCCCAACACCTGAAACCCATTCTCTTTGCTGACGACACGACTTATGTCATCTCTCACCCTAATCTTGCCACCCTCAACACCATTGTTAACGAGGAGCTGATCAAAATATCGACTTGGATGACAGCCAATAAACTTACGCTTAACACTGACAAAACCTACTATATTATGTTTGGTAGCAGAGCAGGAGATGCACAAATTAACATTAAGATCGACAACACTCTAATTACCAGACATAATGAGGGCAAATTCCTAGGCCTATACCTTGACAACAACCTGAATTTCAGCACCCATATCCAACACATAACCAAAAAAGTATCCAAAACGGTTGGGATCCTCTCCAAGATACGATACTACGTGCCGCAAAATGCCCTTCTCACACTATACCACTCACTTATTTATCCATACCTCACCTATGCTATTTGTGCTTGGGGATCAACTGCAGCAACACACCTAAAGCCAATAATAACCCAACAAAAAGCTGCAGTAAGAATAATCACTAAATCCCATCCCTGGCAACACCCCCCCCCACTCTTCATAGATCTAAACTTACTCCCTGTTCAGTACATCCACACTTACTACTGTGCAATCTACATCTACAGGACCTTAAACTCCAATATCAACCTTGACCTAAAACGCTTTCTTGATAGTTGTGACAGAACCCACAGGCATAACACCAGACACAAACATCTCTACGACATTCCCCGTGTCCGACTAAACCTTTACAAAAATTCAATGTATGTCAAAGGCCCTAAAATCTGGAACACCCTACCTGAGAACTCTAGAACTGCAGACACATTCATCACCTTCAAAACTACCATTAGAAAACATCTTATCTCCCTGATACACCCCATCAACTAACTACACGAATACCACCTGGTGGTTCACACTTACACTCACTCACCCATTTGACCATAAACAGAAATATTAATCTCAATCTTAAAATAATGAATCCTATGATACTCCAATACTGAAACTATGTACTGTGCCAAAACAAAAGCATTCACATTGCTAAACTCACAAACTAGTATTTAGTCACTTAGCCATAATACCAACTTACCTCATAATTTGTAATATTTTAAAATAAAGAATTAAACTAAGTCTGCCCGAAATGCCTAGCCATGCTAGGCGTTCTAGTGGTACACTCTGTAATCATTATTTAACTACATGTAAACCACACAATAACCAAATTCAGTAAATTCAACATTGTAATCCTTGTAAAGTAAAAGGACACAAGTGCAACTAATGTGACATTTATTGTGGCAACGTTTCGCTCTCCAGGAGCTTTATCAAGCCATTACAAACAATACATGGACACAGAGGGTATATAAAGGCTCAGAGTGAGGTGAATACTAGTGAGGTACCATTTCGATGTTCACTAGTGTAGTAGTAGTAGTAGTAGTAGTAGTAGTAGTAGTGACAAAAGTAATACAATATGGTAGAGCAATTAATTCGTACATGAGTAAAAGGATATAAAAGCTATTACTTGGGTAACATAAAAATAGGTTGGACAAATATAAACTGGAATGAGGCAGGTTGTTTCAGTGTTCACTCTCTGTGCTTTGTGTAGTATAACAGGAGAGACTATGTGATGGCAGGGTTTACTGTTTTCAGGAGGATTCTTGCTAAGACTTCGGAGATGGTGAAGCTGCCGTTGTTTTGTTTAATTGTATTCGAAACAGCGATCAGTGCTGATTCAAGGCACTTGCGTGTGCGGAAATTAGTTTCTTTTATCACTAATTGGGCGTCTCTGAATTTCATAAGATGATTGGTGGAATTTCGGTGTTGTACACAGGCGTTGTTTAAGTTGTCGTTCCTACATGCGTATATGTGTTCATTGAGGCGGGTGTCGAGGTTTCTTGCTGTTTCACCTACGTAGATCTTGTCACAGCCTCCACAGGGTATAGTGTAAACTCCTGCATTGACTGGTTCGTGGTGCTTGGGTTTTGTCCTGGTTAGATCCTTTATTGAAGTGGTAGAAGCGATGGCGACTCTGGTGTTAGCTTGTGAAAGTACTTTTGAGACGTTTAGTGCAACCTGGCTGTTGGGAAGAATTATAACTTTGTTGGGAGCGGTGTTGATGCGTGGAGAATTGATGATCTGAAGAGCTCTTTTCTTGCAGTCTTTGATGAAAAAAGAAGGAAATTGTAACTCAGTGAATGTTTGGTGAATGTAAGTACATTCCTCGTCAAGAAACTCAGGACTACAAATTCGGTATGCTCTTAGGAAAAACCCGATGATGATGCCTCTTTTGGTCTTGGTATCTTGACTGGAATAGAAGTGTGTGAGATCATTTTTATTGGTGGGTTTCCGATAAACTTGAAATCTTAGGTTGTTGTCTACTTTGTGAATGAGGACGTCGAGGAAAGGTAGCTTGTCATTGGACTCTTCTTCTAGTGTAAACTGAATCGCTGGTTCAACTGCGTTGAGCCTTGCCTGAAGATCCCGTACATCAAAACGTTTTGGAGTTATTACGAGGACATCGTCCACGTAACGTAACCAAGTGACGCTTGAAGGGATGATGTTGGCGAAGTGTTCGGACTCTAGGTGTTCCATGTATAAGTTGGCTAGGACGGCACTTATTGGGGACCCCATTCCCATGCCGTAGGTTTGTTTGTAGAGCTTGTTATTGAAGGAAAAACAGTTGAAGTTAACACAGAGTTCAATCAAGTCAACAAAATCTCCGGGAGGTAAAGGAAGATTAAGGTCCTGGTTGACTTTACGTCGTAGAACCTCGATGGCTTTTTTGGTAGGTACTTTTGTGAAGAGGGAAGTCACATCCAAACTGCTTAGTTTCTTGTTACGGATGGAGAGGTTACGGATGCGGTTGAGAAGGTCGCCTGAGTGTTTAAGATGAGCGGGGCTGATGGTCCCCAGAAGGCAGGAAAGATGTTTGGCAAGAACTCCGGCTAGTTTGTGTGGAGCACTGCCTATTCCTGACGTGATTGGTCTGAGAGGAATATTGTGTTTATGGGTCTTGGGTAAACCATACATGTGTGCTGGTTTAGGGTTGCTTGGTAACAAGTACAGAAGTTTCTTCCCTTCTCTAGTGCGTTTGAGTATTTGTCTGGTTTTGTATAGAAAGTCTTTGGTGAGCGTCTCCCACTGTTGAGTGCTGATGGGTTCGTATGTAGATTGATCATTCAAAAGGTCCATCATTTTAGTGTTGTAGTCACTGGTGTTGAGTATGACGACTCCACCTCCTTTGTCGGCGGTGGTGACGATAATGTTGGGGTCGTTGGCGAGGTCCTTAAGGGCAGTGATGTATCTTCTAGGAAGATTAGAAGAAGAAGGTTCACATAAAGCTGCAGTGAGAAGGCCCTGTATATAACCCTTCTGGAAGTTGCTGTCACTGTGTCTATGGTTCCTGGTAACAAGATTGAGTTGATAGTTAGGTTTGCGTATGTTGGTGGTAAATTTGAGTCCCAGACTCAGTGCTTGTTTCTCGTAGTCGGTTAAGGTGCGTGACGATAAGTTGTTTATCAGGGATTCGCGTCCCATTTCCTTCCATCGACTGTTAGTGCAGAGGTACTGAAGTTTGCGATTGAGTTTGATCTTCTGTTGGAGGTTAGCTGTGGTGACTGTGCTGAGAATATGCTCAGCAGTGTGTTGGTCAATCTGAAGATTGGCCCTCATATTCCTTGCAGTTTCAAAGGTTTCCTTAGCGATGTTAGAAAGTTCTTCGGCACATTCAGTTAAGTAAGCTTGGGTAGCTGGAGAGAAGGGGTGCTTGGAGTTGGAGAGTTGTGCAGGAGTAGACTTAGGGATCACCTTCTCTGCCAGGAAATCTTGTAGGATGTGTCTGTTGCGATAGCTGTGAGCATCCGAAGAAGGGTGTCACAAAAGTACGTAAATAACAGGACCTTAATCTTCCTTTACCTCCCGGAGATTTTGTTGACTTGATTGAACTCTGTGTTAACTTCAACTGTTTTTCCTTCAATAACAAGCTCTACAAACAAACCTACGGCATGGGAATGGGGTCCCCAATAAGTGCCGTCCTAGCCAACTTATACATGGAACACCTAGAGTCCGAACACTTCGCCAACATCATCCCTTCAAGCGTCACTTGGTTACGTTACGTGGACGATGTCCTCGTAATAACTCCAAAACGTTTTGATGTACGGGATCTTCAGGCAAGGCTCAACGCAGTTGAACCAGCGATTCAGTTTACACTAGAAGAAGAGTCCAATGACAAGCTACCTTTCCTCGACGTCCTCATTCACAAAGTAGACAACAACCTAAGATTTCAAGTTTATCGGAAACCCACCAATAAAAATGATCTCACACACTTCTATTCCAGTCAAGATACCAAGACCAAAAGAGGCATCATCATCGGGTTTTTCCTAAGAGCATACCGAATTTGTAGTCCTGAGTTTCTTGACGAGGAATGTACTTACATTCACCAAACATTCACTGAGTTACAATTTCCTTCTTTTTTCATCAAAGACTGCAAGAAAAGAGCTCTTCAGATCATCAATTCTCCACGCATCAACACCGCTCCCAACAAAGTTATAATTCTTCCCAACAGCCAGGTTGCACTAAACGTCTCAAAAGTACTTTCACAAGCTAACACCAGAGTCGCCATCGCTTCTACCACTTCAATAAAGGATCTAACCAGGACAAAACCCAAGCACCACGAACCAGTCAATGCAGGAGTTTACACTATACCCTGTGGAGGCTGTGACAAGATCTACGTAGGTGAAACAGCAAGAAACCTCGACACCCGCCTCAATGAACACATATACGCATGTAGGAACGACAACTTAAACAACGCCTGTGTACAACACCGAAATTCCACCAATCATCTTATGAAATTCAGAGACGCCCAATTAGTGATAAAAGAAACTAATTTCCGCACACGCAAGTGCCTTGAATCAGCACTGATCGCTGTTTCGAATACAATTAAACAAAACAACGGCAGCTTCACCATCTCCGAAGTCTTAGCAAGAATCCTCCTGAAAACAGTAAACCCTGCCATCACATAGTCTCTCCTGTTATACTACACAAAGCACAGAGAGTGAACACTGAAACAACCTGCCTCATTCCAGTTTATATTTGTCCAACCTATTTTTATGTTACCCAAGTAATAGCTTTTATATCCTTTTACTCATGTACGAATTAATTGCTCTACCATATTGTATTACTTTTGTCACTACTACACTACTACTACTACTACTACTACCACTAGTGAACATCGAAATGGTACCTCACTAGTATTCACCTCACTCTGAGCCTTTATATACCCTCTGTGTCCATGTATTGTTTGTAATGGCTTGATAAAGCTCCTGGAGAGCGAAACGTTGCCACAATAAATGTCACATTAGTTGCAACGTTGCCACAATAAATGTCACATTAGTTGCACTTGTGTCCTTTTACTTTACATATTGTCGGTAATTCTACCAACTTTATTACAGATCACTAATACAATGCCTGCGTCATCCGCTGAAATACTCACAACCATCTTATGAAATTAAACGAGGAGAGACTTGTCGTCAGGGAAGACGATGATGTCTAGAAAGTGAGGGACTGATTACCTCATCTTCTGTATAATTCTTCACATTATTTCCTTGAATTGTATTGATGAAGCTACTGGTTGACGAAACATCTACAAATAAAGATACCCAGATGTTGCACACATGTCTAATTCTTCATCTTGTCGGTACTGTATACCATGTATGTACAACATACACACTCGCCAGTCCCGTTCAGCTCCGTCTCAAATCCAGCCTACCCAACATTCGCCACCTGATTCTCCACCCAATGTATACTTATATATACTTATACTCATATACTTTTTACCCAATGCCAAGTAGAGCCCTCATCATTGAGCAGTAGCCTTGCTCAGAGGCGGCTACAGTATCAAGGAACCTAGAGTTACTTCCCCCTGCCACAGCGACGGAGGAAACCGAAAAAACAACGAGGTCATACTCTTGCTCAACCGGCTCCGAACATCTTACAACGGCAGTCAGGAGGCCCCATGTAGCCACGGCATTATGCCGAGTGAGCGCCCCAGCATAATGCCATGATGAAAATCAAAGCCCTACCATACAAGGGAGGTCTTTTTTCGTTAGTGCATTACGCAGGGTAGCAGCCATTAGCATGACGTCACGACCTGCTGCTACACTCCACAGTGACTGCTCAGTGCTCACATGGCTACTATGGTGAGAGGAAGTGTTGCACTTTTGTCTCTCATCCACCCCATCTTATGTCCGGTGTTCCCTTTGGTTATGGGGCTATACATGTTTGATTATGGGTAAAAGGAAATCTTTAACACCTGGAACTATAGCTCAAATCATAGGGCTTCACAAAGGTGGGCACCAGACGAAAGAAATAGTGGAGAATGTTGGTGTGTGAGCATTCACTGAGGAACTGGGTGCAGCTTTTCAAGGCTGGTAGTGGTGTCGAGTTACCGTCTGCCAAACCTTGACCTGGCCCCTCGAGAAAGTCATCTGCTCGTATCTTAATTGTGTTAAAGAAGCAGTTAGAGAGTACACCTAAGATAACTGCTAGAGAATTGAAAGAAAAGAACCCACATCTTCTCTCAGAGGTGTCTGTGAGAACTGTTAACAGATGTGTGTCAAAACGGGGCTACAGTAGTCACCGCTAGGTTAAGAAACCGATTCTCTCCACGCCACAGAAGAAATGTAGGCTGGATTATGTAAAGATATATCATCACTTGAATCCTCAACAGTGGTCTGAAGTGCTTTAGAGTGATGAAGCAACCTTCACTGTCGCCTGAAACCGTGGGGGACATGTGTACCGGCCCAGAGGTAGTAACCTGCTAGATCCACGCTATACATGTAGGACCACCAAACACCCAGACTTGCTCATGGTTTGGGGGTGTTTCATCAGTGCTCAGAGTGTTGGTGTACTCATTGTGCTTTCCAAAAACCAGTATAATAACCTGGAGTTATTGTGAGACAATTTACTTGAGGTGTTTGACAAGTGTGGGGCTACGGTTTTTATGCATGACGGTGCACCGTGTCATAACGCCAAACCTGGAGTTGAGTGGCTTAAGGACTGTGAAATGAGGTTCTTTAAGACATCAGTAAGTGTGCATATATATATATATATATATATATATATATATATATATATATATATATATATATATATATATATATATATATATATATATATATATATATATATATATATATATATATATATATATATATATATATATATATATATATATATATATATATATATATATATATATATATATATATATATATATATATATATATATATATATATATATATATATATATATATATGTATATATATATATATATATATATATATATATATATATATATATATATATATATATATATATATATATATATATATGCAAAACAACCACTCTGAAAGAATAGAGAAATTCCATGCGCTTTCGTGACTACTCACATTATCAAGGAACTATGAAAGTAAAGCATCCAAGGAAGCTATATAAGGGGTCTGGCCAGCACCTCACTATCAGATCCCACAACGATTAAACACCTGACGCGCGCCGACCCAACTTGGATAGGTCCTTTGCACAACTCACCCCACAAACTATTCTACCCAAGAAAATTTAAAAATTATTTGTGCAGTGTATTATTAAATTCTTCCCAAATTCTATTAATTATAAATGGATCTAATTTATATAAACCAAAGGAAATATTCATATTATTGTCAAAACTGCTTTTTATGAAACAAGATTCAATTACATTCCTGTCGACCATGGACTTGCTTGATACTACTTAAGAACATAAGAACATAAGCATGTAGGAACACTGCAGAAGGCCTACTGGCCCATACGAGGCAGGTCCTTATCAAAACGACATCTACCTAAAGCTACTCAAGGAATAACTCCCGTACCCCTTGACACCAATCAGACCCAGAGCCTCCCACTCATATATTTGTCCAGTCTCTTCTTAAAGCTACCCAAGGTCCTAGCCTCTATCACCCCACTGGGAAGACTGTTCCACGCATCTACAACTCTGTTAGAAAACCAGTACTTACCTATGTCCTTTCTAAATCTAAATTTATCCAACTTAAATCCATTATTCCTGGTTCTTACCTGGTTCGACACCCTCAGTACTTTATTAATGTCTCCCTTGTTTATGCCCGTCATCAACTTATACACTTCAATGATATCTCCCCTTATTCTACGCCTCTCCAGAGAGTGGAGATTTAAGGCTTTAAGTCTATCTTCATACGGAGGTTCCTTACACAGTAAAGCATTTTAGTCATTCTTCTCTGTATGTTCTCTAATGAGTCTATGTCCATCCTGTAGTAAGGGGACCAAAACTGAGCAGCATAATCTAAATGAGGCCTCACTAGTGATGTATAGAGCTGTAAAATAACTTTTGGACTTCTGTTACTTATACTTCTTGAGATAAATCCAAGTAATCTGTTGGCCTTGTTGCGCACACTAAGGCACTGCTGTCTTGGCTTTAGATTTCTGCTTACCATGACTCCCAAGTCTTTTTCACATTCTGTATGACCAAGCTCTACTTCACCTAGATTACAGCTTCGAGGGTTATTTTCATTACCAAGGGCAAGTACCTTACACTTATCCACATTAAACTTCATCTGCCATTTCTCAGACCAAGACATTAATTTGTTCAAATCGTCCTGGAGTTCATTGATATCCTCCTCAGAGTGAATTATACGGCCTATCTTTGTATCATCAGCAAACTTACTCATGTCACTAGTAATCCCTTCATCAAGGTCATTAATGTAAATTATGAACAGGAGAGGGCCTAAAACTAATCCTTGTGGAACGCCACTAGTGACTAATCCCCATTCAGATTTCACTCCATTAATGGTAACTCTCTGTTTTCTATTGGTAAGCCATGCCTCAATCCATGCTAGAACTTTACCTCCTATACCATGAGCTGCCACTTTTCTTAAGAGTCTCTTGTGAGGTACTCTGTCGAAGGCTTTACTAAAATCCAAATAAACAATATCATATTCCTTATCACTGTCAACTGCCTCAAATGTTCTATTGAAGAACGTCAGTAAGTTTGTCAGGCAGGAACGACCTCTCGTGAATCCATGCTGAGATTCATTTATCAAGTTATGCTCTTCAAGGTGACTTCTGATAATGTCAGCTATAATTGATTCTAATAACTTGCCCACTATAGATGTCAGGCTTATTGGACGGTAATTTGAAGGAGTGGACTTATCCCCAGATTTGAATATAGGAACCACATTAGCCATCTTCCACAACTCTGGCACAACACTGGTAAGGATGGACGCATTGAATACACTCGTTAATGTGGAAAAAGACACTTATGTACAGTTCAGGACATTTATTAAAGGAAACGTTTCGCCACGAGTGGCTTCTTCAGTCCTAATACAGAGAAAACTAAGAAAACACACATATATATAGTGGCGGGAGTCAGGTGAGGTGATGCGTGGGTAGAGGTGGTAGTAGTAGTAGTAGTAGTAGTAGTAGTAGTAGTAGTAGTAATGGAACTAAGGAGGTGAGGCAAGAGAGGGACCTGCTGGCATCAAGTAACACCAGTTCCCAGGATGGGTAATATCCTCTTGCTTAGTAATTTTGAAATACTGTAACTACCGGATTTTTGCTTTATAGTGTTACTGACAGAAATTAGTGCAGCTTCAATGCATTTTCTATCGTCTTAAGTCGTCTTCTTTAATCATGGTTAATTACGAATCTCAAACTGTTTGACCATTAAATAAGGAACACATTTCCAGTTAAATGTCCAGATTTGAACTGTACATAAGTGTCTTTTTCCACATCTTGTCGGTATCACCATACCATTTCCTCACACTTTATCGCAAATTTTACAAGGAATCTTATATACACATCCATCAGCATTTTGGGGGGAATGGTATATAATACCGACAAGATGAGAACCAACAACTAAAAATATTAAGACACATGTGCAACATCTGGGTATCTTTATTGTAGACGTTTCGCCATCCAGTGGCTTTATCAATACAAATTCTAGGACATAACTTGAAGACAGTAGAACTATGTACAGAAGATGAGGTAATCAGTCCCTCAACCTAGGAGTAGGTGCGAAGAGCACCATAGTCGTGGAGATTCTGAAGCAGAAGATAAGGATCCTGGCGCTTATATAGTAACGTCAGGTGTAGCAGACGAGGGCATAGTCACTGGTAGGCGGGATTCCCCAGTGGAAGTAGGTCCTTCCCAAAGAGATGGGTTAGTTGTAGTAGTAGTTGTCGTAGCCGTGAAGGTTATGTACATGTCCTCAGAATTAAGATTCCATGATGTTGCAGTGTCTGACAAGTTGTGTACGAATGGTATATAATACCGACAAGATGACTATGGTGCTCTTCGCACCTACTCCTAGGTTGAGGGACTGATTACCTCATCTTCTGTACATAGTTCTACTGTCTTCAAGTTATGTCCTAGAATTTGTATTGATAAAGCCACTGGATGGCGAAACGTCTACAATAAAGATACCCAGATGTTGCATATGTGTCTTAATCTCATAAAAATATGTTGGTTCTCCCTTACCATGAAAACTTGGTTGATATAGTAATATTAAAGTTGTATTAAAAAATCTTGATACTACTGTCTTCAAGTTATGTCCTAGAATTTGTATTGATAAAGCCACTGGATGGCGAAACGTCTACAATAAAGATACCCAGATGTTGCACATGTGTCTTAATCCAATTGATTTAGTTTTGACAATAATATGAATATTTCCTTTGGTTTATATAAATTAGATCCATTTATAATTAATAGAATTTGGGAAGAATTTAATAATACACTGGACAAATAATTTTTAAATTCTCTTGGGTAGAACAGTTTGTGGGGTGAGTTGTGCAAAGGACCTATCCAAGTTGGGTCGGCGCGCGTCAGGTGTTTAACCGTTGTGGGATCTGATAGTGAGGTGCTGGCCAGACCCCTTATATAGCTTCCTTGGATGCTTTACTTTCATAGTTCCTTGATAATGTGAGTAGTCACGAAAGCGCTTGGAATTTCTCTATTCTTTCAGAGTGGTTGTTTTGCATATTCTGACATCCCCTGTTTACTGTGATCTTATTGCATATATATATATATATATATATATATATATATATATATATATATATATATTTATATATATATATATATATATATATATATATATATATATATATATATATATATATATATATATATATATATATATATATATATTAAATCTTTCGTGGCATGTGTGTTTTGGTACTTGCGTGGGAGAGGTGCGGCATAATACTGTGACTAGCACTCTACCTCCATAGTCTGATAACAAAGAGGCATTCAGAACTATTGTGAAGACTTTCGTGAACATATGCATGATGGGCAAAACAGAGTCCATGAGTTTATTTGCAAACTTGCCCGACCACCCTACACAAGGCCCAGGGACAATGATGGTGGGTGATGGCTTGATGGTCTCAGCTCGATGTTGTACATAAAATGTTTTGCTGTGGAACGCACAGCGACTACAGCAGGACCCGGATCGTGGCCATAGAACAGCTGAATTAGATCGAC
>NC_091302.1:24440619-24508119 GCF_038502225.1 Cherax quadricarinatus
TCCACAAATTTATATATTTACCAGTATTCCTGGTGTATGTATATTTCATTTAATTAATAGGTCCAGAGCAACTTGTGGATATGACAGTTGTAGGTATCGAAGTGGGACATTTTTGCGACCTAGGTGTCCCAAATTCCTACATGTCTAACTGATAAATAATAATTATCTTTTCATTTACTGTTATGTATATAATGATATATTCAGATAAATGCAATTTTCCACATTTAATTTGCCCGTTGGTCCTTCTTGAACCGGAGGTAATTAGTGAAGTCATTAATTAGTTAATTACTTAGTAATTATATGCGAAATGACAGAAGGAGGTGGATGTTAAGTTCACAAATTTACTTAATGTGTAGTGGATTATAATAATTACAATATTAATTTTGATAAGCTAAGCTCAAGTCTGGCAAAGTTTATATTAATTTGTATAATACTAATTTGATAAGTCAATTCTGACTAAGATTTATATCAGTGTATGTGTAATTGATAAGACAAGTGTGGATAAAAATTATATTGTGTATAATATTAATTTTGCTATGCCAAATTCTGGCAAGGATTTATATTTTTGTATAATATTAATTTGATAAGCCAATTTTGGCCAAGATTTATGTCAGTGTATGTGTAATTGATAAGCCATGTGTAGCTAATTATTAATGTGTATATTAATTTTGCTATGCCAAATTCTGGCAAGGATTCATTAATTTGTATAATATTAATTTTGATAAGCCAAGTTTGTATTAATGTACATTTAAAATTTATATATAAATTTCTTACATGTGTAATTGCTAAGCTCAAGTGTAGCTAACATTATTAATGTGTTTTTAAAATTTATATTGCAATTTTTTACATGTAATTGCTAAGCTCAAGTAGCTAGAATTTATTTAAAGGTAAGTTGTACTATTTACCTTTATAAAGTGCATAATTTAGTACATAATCAGTGTTATTAAGTTAAATTTAATACATTGCATCATGGCTGAAAATAAGGAAATTAATGTAGAAGACAAATGTATGGAATATAGAGTAAAGAAAGCATCAATACAGGCTAGAAAAGTTCATGTAACCAAGGCATATAATAAGTGCTTGGAATTAATGAATCAAGAAACTGTGAATACTGATGATTTAAAATTGTATTTAGATGCTTTAGGTAATAGATATGATTCATACAAATTATATTACAACAAATATGAAGGAGATTTATTAGTAAACTGTGTAGATGAGACTGAAGTAGATCTCATGATTAATCAGTATTATGAATTAGAGGAAAAGATTCTTTCTTGTAAAAGTCAGGCCTTGAATAAATTAAAATGTGTAAACCAGGCAGTTAATCAGTCTGCTCCAACAAATAATATGTCTTTGTCAAAACTCCCAGAATTGTGTTTGCCTGTGTTTAATCCTGGAGAAAACTGGGAGGAGTTTTGGTCAATTTTTAAAGCAGCTGTGCATGATAGGAGTGATCTAGCCTGTGTAACTAAATTATTTTACCTCAAAGGACAGGTAAGAGGAGATGCTCACATACTCATACAAGCCTTTCCCAATGCAAATGACTCTTACAAGGAAGCAGTTGACTTGTTGAAAGTCACTTATGGTAATATAGAACAAAGTAGGTTGGATCTAGTGACTGTTATTGTTAATTTAAAATCTCCAGATCACACTTACAAAGGTTTACAGCAGTTTAGAGTTAAACTGGAGAGCACTCTCAAAACTTTAAGTAATAAATATAATCTGAAGGAATCAGACTGGTTATTGAGTGCCATGGTACAGAATAAATTAAGCTGTAAAACACTTGAATGGATCTCGAATAAACATCACAAGGGTTATTTTGGTCTGGAGGAAATAAGACTAGGTCTACAAGAATTAATTGTTCAGTTGCAGACCAGCCAACTAACTCATTTTAAAGATGCAACACAAAATAACTCTTAAGTATCTGTCAAGTTTCACAAAGGGAAAAATTATCCCAATGGTAATAATCAAAATTCATTCCCTAAAATGAGTTGCACAGGTGCATATCAAGTAGCAGGAATCAGAAATAATGATTCTCCACAAGGTAAGAAGAATAAGTACCCTCCTAAGAGTAGCCCAATTAATAAGAAACCAGTCAGAAAAAAGAGAGATTGTCTTTTCTGCAAGGGTACTCATTTTTCTCAGAATTGCAATGCATACAATTCATGGAATGATAAAGTTGAAGGATTGGAGGAACTTGACAGATGTATCAGATGTTTAGGTAATCACAATGTAAAGGATTGTTATGCCATATTAAACTTCTGTTATCAATGTCACAAAGGAAGACACCATATAATCATGTGTAAGGGTCTATATGATAATGTTGATAATAATGATAATGTTGACAATCCTGACACAACAGTAGCTAATGTAAAAATTGCTGCTAATGTTAATAATGATGGTTTTGCTGAAATAGCCTTGCCTATGTTACAGGTAAAAATTGATGATAAAAGGCATAAATAAAAAAATGTAACTGTATTATTAGACCAAGGATCCCAACGTACTTTCATTAAACGTAAATGTCTTGATGGTATGAAAGTACAGATGGAAGATCCTACAACTCTAAAATTATCTGGTTTTCTCTCAGATAAAAGAGCTCAATTGTATGGCACTGTTTATGTAACTGTTAAGTTGGGCAATGAGAAAAAATGTG
This sequence comes from Cherax quadricarinatus, assembly GCF_038502225.1. NCBI lineage: Eukaryota > Metazoa > Arthropoda > Malacostraca > Decapoda > Parastacidae > Cherax > Cherax quadricarinatus. Next base: position 24,443,273 of record NC_091302.1, read on the forward strand.
TTAATGCAGTAATTGTAGATAGACTTCCAGAGAAAATATCTACAGTAGGGCTTAGTAAAGCTACAGAAAGACTCTCACATAATGTAAATTTAGCACCTTCTGGTGTAAGTGATGATTCTGTAGGCCCAATAAATATTTTGATAGGTAGTGACTATTATGCCTCCTTTGTAAAGGGTATGGTAAAGAAATGTGGTGTCACCCTTTTGAAGACTGCAGGAGGCCTTGTAATGTATGGTAGGATTCCTCGTAATAATAATTCATGACTAGAGGAAACTACAAATTCCATAACTGTGTGTCTTACTCATGAAGTTGTGCCCCAGTATAATTCTTCCATAGAGGATGGTGTTGAGCCAGTGCATAAATTGTGGGAATTAGGCAGCATTGGAATAAATGTAAATGAAGAAAGTCCAGACGATTCTTTTACTCAGGAGCAGTACCTGAGAGATGTAAAATTAGAATCTGGACAATACTGGGTACATCTTCCGTGGAGACTGAACCATCCAGAATTGCCCACTAATTACAGAATGGCATATGGGCAGTTAAAGGCTCAGCTCCGCGAACTGAGTAAGACACCAGAATTGTTAACTGCCTATAATGATATAATTGCTGAGCAGTTAATTAATAAATTTATAGAAGAGTTACCTCCTGAGCAAGCCAAAATTTATGGTCACTTTTTGCCACATCACGGAGTGAAGAAGGATTCTAAGACCACTCCTCTGAGAATTGTGTTTAATTGTAGTGCCAGGAGTAACAAAACTGTACCTAGTTTAAATGACTGTTTGATGACAGATCCGTCGTTGATGGAAAAATTAGGAGATATCTTATTAAATTTCAGGATGAAAAATTATGCCTTTACGGCTGACATAAGTAAAGCTTTCCTAAGAGTGGGTTTACAAGAGGCTGACTGGGATTGTACCCGCTTCTTATGGCCTGAGAATCCTATTGACCCACTTAGCCCTCTGAAAACCTTTCGCTTTAGAAGCGTATTATTTGGTGCTACATCCAGTCTGTTCCTACTTCAAGCGACGATAAATACACACCTTAAATGTACGGGAAGTCCATTGAGTAAAGTAATGAGCAAACAATTTTATGTGGACAATTTCCTGGGTGTAACGTCAACTGAAGAGGAACTGTTAATGACTTATGGAGAGGCTAATAAAATTATGCAAAGTGCAAATATGCCTCTGAGAGAATGGAATAGTAATTCGTCCAAATTGAAGGACAAAATAAGTAAAGATTACCCTGGAGATGAAGTGTCAAAGCGTAGTAATGTACTGGGTTTAACTTGGGATACTGAGAGAGACTTGTTAATGTTAAATCCTAATAATTACAGTATGCCCAATAAATTAACTAAGAGAGTTTTGCTTGCTGAAGTTTCCGAATGTTTTGATCCACTGCAAGGCTCCAGGCGGACATCAACCAAATCTTTCAGTGGGCTGCAGAAAACAATATGAAGTTCAACGATGAGAAATTTCAATTACTCAGATATGGTAAACATGAGGAAATTAAATCTTCATCAGAGTACAAAACAAATTCTGGCCACAAAATAGAGCGAAACACCAACGTCAAAGACCTGGGAGTGATCATGTCGGAGGATCTCACCTTCAAGGACCATAACATTGTATCAATCGCATCTGCTAGAAAAATGACAGGATGGATAATGAGAACCTTCAAAATTAGGGAGGCCAAGCCCATGATGACACTCTTCAGGTCACTTGTTCTATCTAGGCTGGAATATTGCTGCACACTAACAGCACCTTTCAAGGCAGGTGAAATTGCCAACCTAGAAAATGTACAGAGAACTTTCACGGTGCGCATAATGGAGATAAAACACCTCAATTACTGGGAGCGCTTGAGGTTCCTAAACCTGTATTCCCTGGAACGCAGGAGAGAGAGATACATGATTATATACACCTGGAAAATCCTAGAGGGACTAGTACCGAACTTGCACACGAAAATCACTCACTACCAAAGCAAAAGACTTGGCAGACGATGCACCATCCCCCCAATGAAAAGCAGGGGTGTCACTAGCACGTTAAGAGACCATATAATAAGTGTCAGGGGCCCGAGACTGTTCAACTGCCTCCCAGCACACATAAGGGGGATTACCAACAGACCCCTGGCAGTCTTCAAGTTGGCACTGGACAAGCACCTAAAGTCAGTTCCTGATCAGCCGGGCTGTGGCTCGTACGTTGGTTTGCGTGCAGCCAGCAGCAACAGCCTGGTTGATCAGGCTCTGATCCACCAGGAGGCCTGGTCACAGACCGGGCCGCGGGGGCGTTGACCCCCGGAACTCTCTCCAGGTAAACTCCAGGTCACCCCTTACTATAAGAGAGAAATTATTAATTCAGGAAGCATGGAAACTTAAATGTGCTTGGGATGAAATTCTACCTGAGGAATTCATTAACAGGTGGGATGAATTAATTGGTGATTATGAAAAAATTCCAATGTTGGAGTTCCCACACCAGGTGGCAAATCCAAATGGGAAAAATGTACTCCACATTTTTTGTGATGCTTCAAAATTGGCATATGAAGCAGTTGCTTACCTTCAATGTAATAGTGTTATTTCTCTTGTTATGTCTAAGGCTAAAGTGTCTCCAGTTAAATCACGTACCTTACCTCAGTTGGAATTAACAGCCATTTATGTAGGTGTCAAATTAGCTAATTATATAAGAATTAAGTTGCAGGAGATAAATATTAGCTACACTGTAATTTGGTCTGATAATGAGGTATCCTTACAATGGATTTGTAATGGAAACAGTAAAATTGTGTACGTACAAAACAGAGTCACTGAAATTAATCAGATGCAAGAGAAGTATAATAGTTTGGGTCATCATATGTTAACATTTAATCATATACCTGGTGAGGAGAATCCAGCTGATTTCTTGTCTCGAGGTTTACCTTATGTTAAATTTGTAAATGCAGTATCATGGTTTAAAGGACCGAGCTGGTTGGTAAATAAAGCTAATTGGCCTGTACAAAAGGCGTATATTGCTCCTGTTGAAATTACTGTGACCACTGCTCCAATAGTTTTTCCTCCCTTAGCCATTGATATAAATAGGTATTCTTCTTTACCCAAACTGATCAATGTAACTAGGTTGGTGTTTAAATTTCTAAACAAGATGAATATTTCATTTAAGTTTTTACATCCTCTTGAATATTGGATAAAGAGGGTACAGGAGCAAATCTGTGGAAATGAGATTAAATTGATGATGGAAAGAAAAATTGTGAATGGTTCCATAATAGAGAAATTGGGGCTGTATTTAGAGAACAGTGTAATTAGGTGCAGAGGTAGGTTGCAAAATGCTGAATTGGGTGATTATGCTAAACACCCTATCTTACTGCCCAAAACTCATCATCTAACAAATTTAACTGTGCTAAATGCCCATAAAAATGTAATGCATGGTGGGGTACAAGATACCTTAAATTGTATTAGGGAAACTTTCTGGATTCCACACGGACGGCAAAGTGTAAAAAGGGTGATTAAATCTTGTGTAATATGTCGCCGTGTGAATGCCATATCCTATATGTACCCAGGTCCTCCACCATTGTCAAATGAGCAATTTGAGTCGTTTAGCAACGAACTCCGGCCCGCCACAGAGTGGAAAATACTGTAAATATTTTCCAGAAATTCAATATTTATATGTAAATAGATGGCCATACTGTATTTAATAATATTTATGTCATAGAAAACGGAAAGCCTGGGTCTGGGCAGGAGACTCGCCATCTTGGTTTTGAATTGGATACAACGTTAGTGTAATGGGAAGGAATTTTCGTGCTCTAGAGGTTAAAATTGGGCTGACACCTCTCAAATAGGAGGCGAAATTGTTGGACATGCATTCCTGCATAACTTGAGATATCAGACGACTGGACAAGACAGCTCCAGGAACCTCAGATAAGCTCTCTAGATTTGTATATAATTCTGGCCAGTGTTTTCATAAATTTAGTTAGTGAGGTTTTTCTGAGTATGATACAACTTAATATCCAGTCAAATTGGTGAGTGATATTAAGATATATTTTCCTTCTGTTATGTAATTGCTTATATATATAACCATTTATTATTTTTAATATACAGTGTGTGTGTGTGTGTGTGTGTGTGTGTGTGTACTCACCTAATTGTGTTTGCATCAGTCGAGGCATAGCTCCTGGCCCCACCTCATCGCTGATTGCTACTAGGTCCTCTCTCTCCCTGCTCCATGAGCTTTATCATACCTCTTATTAAAACTATGTATGCTTTCTACCTCTACTATGTCGCTATCCAGACTGTTCCATTTCCTGACAACTGTATGACTGAAGAAATACTTCCTAACATCTACTTGTGACCCCTTTTTCTGTGTCCTATCTCTGGAACACCCTGTCTTTGCCCTGCTTGTCAGTTTTATATGTCGTTATGATGTCTCCCCTAACTTCCCTCTCCCAATGTCATTAGGTCGATTTCCCTTAACCTTTCTTTGTAGGGCATTCCATTTAGCTCCAGGACTAGTCTTGTTGTAAACCTTTGCACTTTCTCTAAATTCTTTACGTGCTTGACCAGGAGTGGCTTCGTAAAAGGTGCCTCATACTCCAATATGGGCCTGACGTACAAGGTGTACAGGGTGTTAAACGATTCCTTACTTAGGTGTCAGAATGCTATTCTTAGGTTTGCCAGGCGCCCATATGCTGCAGCAGTTATCCAGTTGATGTGCACCTCAGGAGATGTGCTCTTTATCATAGTCACCCTAAGATCCATTTCCTTGAGTATTTTTTGCAGTCTTTGGCCACCTAGCCTACACTCTGTCTGCGGTCTTCGTTACCCTCCCCCGATCTTCATGACTTTTGCATTTGGTGGTGTTAAATTCCAGGAGCAGCTGCTGGACTAGGCTTGCAGCCTGTGCAGGTCCCTTTGTAGTCCTGCCTGATTCTCATCCGATTTAATTCTTCTGAGTGTATCCCTTCGCTCATGTCATTCACATATACCAAAAATAGCACTGGTCCTAGGAATGATCCCTGCAGAACCCCACTCGTCACAGGCGCCCACTTTGACATCTCGTCGCGCACCATGACTCGTTGTTGCCTCCCTGTTAGGTATTCCATGAACAATGGCAGTGCCTTTCCTGTTATGTGTGCCTGATTCTCTAGGTTTTACACTAATCTCTTGTGAGGAACTGTGACTAAGGCCTTTCTTGCATTCCAAGAAAATGTAGTCTACCCACCCCTCTCTCTTGTCTTACTTCCATTACCTTGTCATAGAACTCCAGTAGGTTTGTGACACAGGATTTCCCTTCCCTGAAATCGTGCTGATTATCATTTATAAGCTTGTTCCTTTTTAAGTGCTTCACCAATCTCCTCCTGATAATCTTCTCTCTGACTTTGCATAATATACACGTCAGTGACGCTGGTCTGTAGTTCAATACCTCTTGTCTGTCTCTTTTCTTAAAAATTGGGACTGCATTTGTCGTCTTCCATACCTCAAGTAGTTGCCCAGTTTCAGTGGATGTGTTGAAGATTGTTGTTGGTGGCACACACAGCATCTCTGCTCCCTGTCTAAGGACCCACAGAGAAATGTTGTCCTGTCCAACGACTTTGAGGTATCAAGTTCACTGAGCAGCTTCTTCACCGCCTCCTCGATTGTGTATTTCATCCAACACTTGTTGTGTATTCCTTTTTGGTGTATCCCCCTATTCTGACTTCCAAGAGTCCTGCCTGTCTCCACTCTAAATATTTATTTCAGTCTCATGTTGAACACCACACATACTTCTTATCTTTTTTTGTGAGCTCCCAACCTTTCTCCCTCAACCTGATTACCTGATCCTTCGCAATTATTTTCTTCCTGGTGTGGCTATACAACCGCTTCAGGTCAGACTTTTTTTTATGCAATGTCGTTTTCGTATCATCGCTGGGCCTCCTTTCTTATCTGTGTATACTCGTTTCTGGTTCTTTGACTAATCTCTTCATTTTCGTGGGTCCTTTGTCTTCTGTACTTTTCCTATTCTCTAGTGCACTTAGTTTTTCCTCTCCACACTTTTGTGTGAACCAAGGGCTCGTTCTGGTCTTCCCATTATTTCTGTTTTTCTTGGGAACAAACCTCTTCTCTACCTCCTTGCATTTCGTTGTCACATAGTCCGTTTCGTTTACTGATTTTCCTACCAATTTTTTTTCCCACTGAACCTCTTGCAGGAAGTTTCTCATGCTTGAGAAGTTTTCCCTTATGTAATTTGGCTTCTTCTATCCTACTCCTGCTACCTTCTCCACTTGTAACTCTACTATGTATTCAAAGCTCAGAACTATGTGATCACTAGCTCCGAGGGGCCTTTGGTATGTGATGTCCTCGATGTTTGAAATACTCAAGGCGAATACGAGTTTCAGTCTGCTTGTTCATGCTCACCTTTCTCTCTGGTAGTGGCCCTATTATGTTGATGCATGAGGTTTTCCAGACCCACATCCTTCATCTTGGCTCTCCATGTTTAGGGACCCCCAAGTGGCTCCAGGTTTTCCCAGTCTATATCTTTGTGATTGAAATCACCCATTACTAGTAACTTTGCTGTGCCCGTATGAGCTCTTCTGGCCACCTCGTTCTGGCTCTGTTGCTCTCTTCATATTCTTCTCTTGGCCTCCTGCAATTCAATGGTTGGTTGCATATCACTGCAATTAGCACCTTAGGGCCCCCACACTGAATTGTTCCTACTATCGCCGGGTCACCATCTGGAAAAGACCCAGGCCGAGACAAGACTAGTGAACATATTACAGTTCCTGCTATGTAGTCCCTTTCGCCCAATACGTCTATTCTTTTCAATTCCTCAAATCCCCATCAGTTTTTAATGAGAAGTGCAACTCCTTGCTCTCTGCTCCTCTATCTTTCATCAGGATTTTATATCCGGGTGGAAAGATTGCATTTGGTATCATCCTGGTGAGTTTTATTTCTGTGAGTGTTATGATGTCTATGATGATTCTTTCATGTTTCTACTCACATTTATTTGTTATTTTGTCCATGTTTGTATACCAAACCTACAACTTCTTTTCTAAAACTGTGGTCTGGGATGTACATCAGGGTTGGGGAAGTGGGAGAGCTGGCGAGGAACTATGGGGGGGGGGGGAGTTGCTGTGAAGGTGGAGATTGTGATGAGGGGGTGGGGGCAGCAGGTACAGCATGTGGGTTTTGTGTTAGATTGCTTGGCTGCATTGGGGTTGTCAGCTTTGAGAGCCTTCTGTAGGTGCTTCTGAGTGAGGTTGTATTTGCTCTTCCTCCTAAGTCTGGGTTCTCTTGCCCATCTCCATCTTTAACTCTCTTTCCTCCTCCTTCCGTCTTTTTGTCCTCTATTTCAGTTTCTGCTTTTCTTCTCATATTCTGTCGCGGTTGAGGTATACCCTCCAGTATCCAAATATGTCCCTTAGTCGTGCTGTCTCCTGCGGGATTTTGTTTTGAGCCAATTCTGCCTTGAAAATCAATTTGATTGGCCTGTTTCTTCCTCTTGCAAACCTCCCTATTCTCAGAAAATTTGTCAGGTGGGTCATGTCGCCTTCTCTTATTGCTTTCACAATACCTTCAATTTCTTTCTTTTCCCTCTGCCTTCTTGCTTTGTAAGTTTTGCTTTCAACTTTCTGGAGACCATAAACAAAGACTGACCTCTCCCTGTCATTCTCCCACTTTATTTCCTTTTGTATTCCCTAATTCGATTTAGCTGCCTCCGTCACAGCTTTCATTTCTTCATTCTCTTCTCTATCTGTTGTCTCTCTGTCATTTACCCTTCTCAGCTTTTCCTGGGCACCACTGTGGTCTGCTAGGGCCTCTGTGTACAGTTTAACTCCTTCGTTCCCTACAATGCCCTCATTTGTGACTGATGTAGCAGTTCATGATGTGATGCCCGTAGTGCTCTTTGGTTCTTTAGACTGTTTCAGATTTTGTCTATTTGGCAAGGGGCCACTTTGCCAAATTTACAGATTAAAAATTTGTTTTTGCCATAAAACATCGGAAATTGAACTGACCATAGCTAACAAAATACACTGATGCATACTTTGCATCAGTATATGATGTGCTTCTACCACTCAGCCAGACTCCAGATAGGATTGGTCTCCAAGCATTCGTTTGTTGTTGTTTCCCATACCCCGGAATATGAGTCTGGTGTTTATGTTACTTCATCTCATTCTTCTGCAAGTACTTGTCCACGACAGATTTTTAGAATGCTGAACAATTCCTTGAAATAGCGAAATAATTACAAACATAATCTAAGTCCAGAGGAGGACTAGAACCTGCACACACTGCATGCAGCAGGATGTTACGAAATTACTTAACATAAGCCACGTGCGCCCCTGGATTTGGGTCTGGGTGTGTGGTACAAGTACTGTGTACCTAGATGTAGTCTGCAGGTTCATTACCAATGTGCTGTTCCTCTGTTGTGAACATAATGCCGAAACTCGCTACACAGCTTAGTCATGATGAGGTATAATGATCACCTTCGAAAGTGGATCTTTCAAGCGTCAGTCACGTGTAAAGCTTTGTAAAGGCAACATCTACTGAGCCTCGTTCTTAAGTTTTCCTATAATCTCTTCACACTACTCTTATAAAGTTGTTTCTAGCATTTCTCTCCCTACTACAACTTCAAAAACAAGTAAGTATAATAAGGAAAATAAAGAAATTCCATCACAATAGTTTTATCTCTAGTTTCTTAGCAATTTAAATGCACATTTGTAAAAAAAAAATATATTTTGAAGATGTCTGATGTAGACGACCTTATTCCTTCTCACTTATATTTTGCTTGCATGGTTGTTTTTAACACTGACTATTGTTTATTGCACTACTATATACTATGTTCAGAATTATTGTTGTTTATGTCATTGAAATAGCAGACAGTAAACAGGAACAACTTCACTACCAATGATGATCTCGGCCATAAATAAGAGTGCTTATTATGAGAAACATTTTTATGCTTTTATATCAACTTTTTATCAGTTAAAATGCGTCGATTTAAACTTGTTTTGATAATCTGTTTAGATGTTGATAAATACAATAACCATACAAATTTAACATGCGTTTAGGAATTAAAGTTAAAGATTTTTCAGTGATTTACTTTTTCATAAATCAGATAATTCTCCTGTGATTAACAACCACCTAGAGTCAAATTAAAAAATAAAATTAAATTTAAAAGGATGAGGAAGAAAATGGATTTGCAAACTCCTAACAAACAGAACACCTGCAAAATTCTAGTAAACAGAACACCTGCAAACTTCTAGTAAACACATCTACAAATTTCTAGTAAAAACAACACCTGCAAACTTCTAGTAACGAGAACACCTAAAAACTTCTAACAAACAGAACATTTGAACACTTCTAACACAACGCCTTCAAACTTCTAATAAACAGAACAGATGCAAATTTCTAACAAGCACTACACATGCAAACTTTTAACAAACACAATACTTACAAACTTCTATCAAACAGAACACATGCAAACTTCTAGTAAACAGAACACCTGCAAACTTCTAGCAAACATAATCCTGCAAACTTCTAGTAAACTGAATACCTGCAAACTTCTAGTAAACAGAACATCTGCACACTTCTAGTCAACAGAACACTTAAAAACTTCTAACTCACATTACACTTGAACACTTCTAACACAACGCTTTCAAACTTCTAAGAAATTTTCAGGTGTTCTGTTTATTAGAAGTCTGAAGGCATTGTGTTAGAAGTGTTCAAGTGAAATGTGAGTTAGAATTTTTTGAGTGGTCTGTTGACTAGAAGTTTGCAGGTGTTCTGTTTACTATAAGTTTGCAGGTGTTCTGTTTGATAGAAGTTTGTAGGTATTGTGTTTGTTAAAAGTTTGCATGTGTTGTGCTTGTTAGAAATTTTCAGGTGTTCTGTTTATAACAAACTCAACACCTGTAAACTTCTAGCAAAGAGAACACCTGCAAACTTCTAATAAATAGAACACCTGGAGTTTACCTGGAGAGGGTTTCGGGGGTCAACGCACCCGCGGCCCGGTTAATCGGGTACTGACTTTAGGTGCCTGTCCAGTGCCTTCTTGAGGACATCCAGGGGTCTATTGGTAACTCCCCTTATGTATTCTGGGAGGCAGTTAAACAGTCTTGGACCCCGGACACTTACTGTGTTGTCTCTCAGTGTACGCGTGACACCCCTGCTTTTCATCGGGGAAATGTTACATCTCTTGCCGAGTCTTTTGCTTTCATAGGGAGTGATTTTCGCGTGCAGGTTTGGTACCAATCCCTCCAGGACCTTCCTAGTATATATTATCATGTATCTCTCTCGCCTGCGGTCGATGGAATACAGAACAAGGACCTTCAACCGTTCCCAGTAGTTTAGGTGCCTAATCGTACTTACGTGTGCCGTGAAAATTCTTGGTACACTCTCCAGGTCTGCAATGTCGCCAGCCTTGAAGAGGGCCGTTAGTGTACAGCAGTATTCCAGCCTAGAGAGCACAAGCAATTTGAGGAGAATCACCATGGGCTTGGCGACCCTAGTTATGAAGGTTCTCATTATCCATCATATCATTTTCCTGGAGTATGAGATAGATACATTGTTGTGGTCTTTCAAGGCGAGATCCTCTGACATTATCACTCCCAGGTCCTTCACACTACTTTTCCCCTCTATTGTATGGTTAGAATTTGTCGTATATCCAGACACATTTTTAATTTCTTCAAGTTTCCCATATCTGAGTAGTTGAAATTTCTCCTCGTTGAACTTCATATTGTTTTGAGTGGCCCATTCGAAGATCTGGTTGATGTCCGCTTGGAGTCTCACGGCATCTTCGATGGAGGTCACTACCATGGTAATCCGGGTGTCATCCGCAAAGGAAGACACGTTGCTATGGCTTACGTCTCTGTCTATGTCAGAAATGAGGATGAGGAATAAAATGGGAGTGAGTACTGTGCCATGAGGAACAGAACTTTTAACCGTGGCTGCCTGAGACTTTACTCTGTTTACTATTACTCTTTGTGTTCTATTTGTCAGGAAGTTGTAGATTCATCTATAAACATTTCCCGTTATTCCTTTATCACGCATTTTGTGTGCTATTACACCATGGTCACACTTGTCGAAAGCTTTTGCAAAGTCTGTGTGTACTACATCTGTATATTGTTTATTCTCTACAGCATCCAGGACCTTGTCATAGTGGTCCAGTAGCTGGAACAGGCAGGAGCGATCTGCTCTAAACTCATGTTGCCCTGGGTTGTGTAATTGATGGGTATCTAGGTGGTTGGTTATCTTGCTTCTTAGAACCCTCTCAAAGATTTTTATTATATGAGATGTTAGAGCTATCGATCTGTAGTTCTTTGCAATAGCTTTACTGCCACCTTTGTGGAGTGGGGCTATGTCTGTTGTTTTTAGTGTTTTTGGGATGACCACTGTGTCCATGCTCCGTCTCCATAAAATGCTGAAGGCACGCGATAGAGGCTTCTTGCAATTCTTGATGAACTCTGAGTTCCACGAGTCTAGGCCTGGGACAGAGTGCATGGGCACGTCATTAATTGCCTCTTCAAAGTCTTGTGGAGTTAGAATAATATCCGAGATTTTTGGGATGACCAGATTTTGGGTTTCGTTCATAAAGAATTCATTTGGATTGTCGGTTATCCCTCAGTGCCAATCATGGGAGAGAAGTGAATAGTTAAACAGCCAAGGTTTAGTAGCTGACCTATATTCAGCTGACCAGTGTATAACGAGAGAATCATAGGAGAAAACGCCTAATCTATCTATAAAACTCAAGGAAAGTCAAGTTATATGTGGCGTTTTCTTCTCTCAGTGCTTTCAAAAATGGCTGAGACAGGAGACCAGGTCAGGCAGTCAACAACACGACGCAGCCCCAATAAATGGAATTGAGGGGGATTTGGACAGATAAAGCCATTGATTAAAACTTTCTGGTCCTGCCAGAATGGAAATGAGTTAGAAGTGTAATAGATGAAACCAGACTGTGAAGTGAGGTGAGAAAGAGAGTGTGAAATAAGGGGATAAGTGAATGGGGTTTGTGAAGTAAAGGGATAAGTTAGGAGTGAAGACGGTTTTGAAGCAGATACCAGGAAATTTACTAGTAATTCAGTGGTGTTTGCTAGAGCAGCTACTAGGGTTTGCTAGGTGACTGGAAAAGAGAAATAAATATTGTTGTATATGAGTAAAAGAGTGAAGAATGAAAATGGCAGGCGTTAGGGGGGTACAGGCTGCCATAATTATATTTATCTTGCTCCTGTAATTTCATGAAGAAAGAAATCAGTCATGGGGGCTAGAAAAGGCAAATGGGTCAATAGCATCCTGGACAGTAAAAGCCCAACAGTTGCCATCCTACCAGAAATGTAAATGTCACTACCGCCGCAAGGTATGGCAACACCGCATACCCAAACAAAAACAGTGGCACACAGCTCTTATTGTAGCGCTCTTAAGTGGTGATATCCAAATTAATCCAGGACCTCAAACTATTGTGCAGAGGCAAAACAGACAAGTGACGGTATTAATGACGGTCTAGAAGCAAGGAATGATAACCTTAACTCCATATGTAATGCAAACATACTAGGTCAATGTGAGACAATACAGCCATTCTTACTATCTCAAACACCACCAAACAGGTGCATACACTGCACTAAAGTACGCAGGAAAAACAGAAAAGACACCTTATGTAAAATATGTAAGGGGTGGGTGCATGATTGATGTATATACAATTATAGTAACGGTGCCAGAATTCATTTTGTGTGTAACAAATGCACTTTGGCACAATTACCCTTTAGCAATGATGACATTGATTTACCTAATTTTAATACAAATGACCCATTGCCATATATTGATGATTACAATTGTTTTATGAAAACAGGCGTTCACTTTATTCATGTCAACGCAAGATCACTTTTTCCAAAATTGGCAGAGATTAGGATTCTAGCTAACAGAACTAGGGGGGCAGTTATATCCATTTCTGAATCCTGGTTGGATGATACGGTGACTGACGACGAGGTCAAAATAGAAGGTTACAATATAAAACGCTTAGATAGGAACAGAAAGGGGGGTGGAGTGTGTGCCTACATTAGAAATGACTTAGCTTACAACCCAAGACCTGATTTAAATAACAATAAACTGGAGATTCTATGGTTTGAAGTGCTGCGTCCCAAGACTAAACCCATCTTAGTAGGAACTAGTTACCGCCCTCCTACCCAGGACAAGTCCTTAGAAGATTTTTCCAGAGTATTGTCCGGACTTGAAAACAAAATCGAGACAATAATACTGGGGGACTTCAGTAGCTGTTTTCAGCAGCAAAATAACGGGCAATGCAAAAGATATAAGCAAATTCTAGTTTTAAATAGTTACACTCAACTAATTAATACACCAACCCGGATCACACAGTTCTCAGCCACCCTAATTGACCACATACTTTGTAACCGCTCTGAGAACATTAGTCAGTCAGGCGTCATTACCACAGGCCTTAGTGATCATTTCATCATTTACTGCACCAGGAAAATCACAAGGGATAGGATAGGCCTACACAGGACAATAAAAATGATGTCAACTAGAACTACAGTAAAGAAACACTGGTAAATAGGCTACACAATTGTGACTAGACAGAGATAACAAGTTGCAGGGACGTAAACGATGCTTGGGAAAAATTCAAAATAATGTTCACTACCATCCTTGATAATATTGCACCAGTTAAAGAGGTTAGGATTAAACGAAGAACTGAACCCTGGATGGCTACTGAGATATTAGATAATATGAAATTCAAAGACCAGCTGCTAAAAAGATTTAAAGCAAACAGACAGGATATTGTAGCACTAAATGAATTCCAAAGGGCGAGGAACAGAGTACAGACACTTATAAAATGAACAAAGGCAAAACACTACTGCTCGAAAATTGAAGAGTATAAGCATAACCTCAGAAAACTCTGGCAACAGCTAAAACAGTTGGGGTTTAACCATAAACCAGTAGACATGTCTAACATAGTACTCACTATCGATAACGAGGTATGCCACGAAACATCTAAGGTGGTAAATTGTTTTAATTCCTAATACACATCTGTTGCATCAACACTAGTAAGTAAACTACCAGCTGCATCAAATACCTTTAACACAGACTCTGATAAGTTTCAAACATACTATACCAAAAAAGGGGTAACTCCAAACAGTTGTCAACTAATAAGTGTATCTCATGACTTTATTCAAAAAGAACTAAGCAGGTTAAACCCAACTAAGAGCACAGACCGTGATAACATCCTGTGGATGGTGCTTCTGAACTGTCAATCCCTATTGCTCACATAATAAATCTATCAATCACCACTAATACCGTACCGGAGGGGTTCAAGGAGGCCAGAGTTACTCCTATCTTCAAGAAAAATAGTAGGTCTGATGTAAGCAACTATAAACCTGTTAGTATACTCAGTATAATATCCAAAATTCTAGAGAGAGCGGTGTACTGCCAAGTAGTTAAGTACCTTAATGACAACAACATTCTCCATAGCTATCAATCAGGCTTTAGAAGATCTTACTTAACCGACACCTCCCTAATTAATCTGATGGATTACTTGAGAACTGAAATGTCAAAGGGGAACCTCATAGGTATGGTAACCTTAGACCTGTAAAAGGCATTCGATACTGTCAACCACAATATATTATGTAAGAAACTTCAAGCTATCAGTATAGGTTTCGGTATACTGTTTTAAGTCCTACCTTAGCAACAGGAGACAAATTGTCAAAATCAACAATACGGAATCAGAACCCCTGCCGATAGCATCTGGAGTTCCCCAAAGTAGTATTCTGGGTCCCTTGTTATTCCTATGCTATGTTAATGATATGCCTATCAGTGTCAAGTGCAAACTCCTACTGTATGCAGATGACAGTGCTCTGTTAGTGTCAGGAAAAGACCCACAAGATATAGCTAATGTATTAACACTGGAACTGGAGTCCTGTATCAAATGGTTATTAGACAACAAGCTATCATTACACCTCGGGAAAACTGAAGTCATTCTCTTTGGCACGAAACATAAACTGAGAAGAGTAAAAATTTTTAATGTCCAGTGTAATGGGGAGTCCATCACTTCGGTTTCCTCAGTAAAATATCTGAGAATCCCGTTTGACCCATGCATGTCAGGAGAATTGATAGGGAACAGTGTAGTAAAGAAAGCGAATGCCAGACCGAAGTTCCTCTGTAGACAAGCACAGTGTCTACCTACTGAGGCTCGCAGGACCTTATGTCTAGCCCTTATACAGTGTCATATGGATTATGCTTGCTCTTCATGGTACTCTGCCTTGACAAGAAAAAAAAAAAAAACTGAAAGATAGACTGCAAATCACCCAGAACAAAATAGTAAGATTCATCCTGGGGCTGGGACCAAGAGAACATGTAGGCCACAATGAATTACAGCAGTTGGATATGCTGAATGTTGAAGACAGAGTAAAACAACTGAAGCTAAATCATGTTTCTAAAATTGCTCACAAACAGTGTCCAGAATATCTTGCTGCCAATTTTGTCAAGGTTGGGAACCAAAGCAGTCATAGTACTAGGGGGAGATAGCACAACTTTGTAATACCCACAGTCAGTGGCCAGGCTTCAAACACCTTTTATTGTACAGCAATAAAAGAATGGAACAGACTGCCCGCACATGTCAAAGACAGTCATAGCATGAACCAGTTCAAGAAGAGTGCCAAAAGGTGTCTGATGAATGTAGCTACAGAAAAGAAGGGGAATTACTTTTTATTTTTTAGCTAACACGCGTGTAATTTTACCTTATTCCTAGTAATGACCCTCGTATTGTAAATCTTAATGACCCTCGAATAGTAGATAGTCTTTTTAGTATGATAATAAGATGTTATCTTCATTATAGAATAATAATATTATAACCTTTATATTATAATAATAAGGTGAAAGGACCCCAATGGAAATAAGTCACTCTGTCTGACATTTCTGGGTTATCCTAGGTTCTCTACACATATGCTGTTATTATTTTTTATTATTATCACACTGGCCGATTCCCACCAAGGCAGGGTGGCCCGAAAAAGAAAAACTTTCACCATCATTCACTCCATCACTGTCTTGCCAGAAGGGTGCTTTACACTACAGTTTTTCAACTGCAACATTAACACCCCTCCTTCAGAGTGCAGGCACTGTACTTCCCATCTCCAGGACTCAAGTCCGGCCTGCCGGTTTCCCTGAACCCCTTCATAAATGTTACTTTGCTCACACTCCAACAGCACGTCAAGTATTAAAAACCATTTGTCTCCATTCACTCCTATCAAACACGCTCACGCATACCTGCTGGAAGTCCAAGCCACTCGCACACAAAACCTCCTTTACCCCCTCTCTCCAACCTTTCCTAGGCCGACCCCTACCCCGCCTTCCTTCCACTACAAACTGATACACTCTTGAAGTCATTCTGTTTCGCTCCATTCTCTCTACATGTCCGAACCACCTCAACAACCCTTCCTCAGCCCTCTGGACAACAGTTTTGGTAATCCCGCACCTCCTCCTAACTTCCAAACTACGAATTCTCTGCATTATATTCACACCACACATTGCCCTCAGACATGACATCTCCACTGCCTCCAGCCTTCTCCTCGCTGCAACATTCATCACCCATGCTTCACACCCATATAAGAGCGTTGGTAAAACTATACTCTCATACATTCCCCTCTTTGCCTCCAAGGACAAAGTTCTTTGTCTCCATAGACTCCTAAGTGCACCACTCACTCTTTTTCCCTCATCAATTCTATGATTCACCTCATCTTTCATAGACCCATCCGCTGACACGTCCACTCCCAAATATCTGAATACATTCACCTCCTCCATACTCTCTCCCTCCAATCTGATATTCAATCTTTCATCACCTAATTTTTTTGTTATCCTCATAACCTTACTCTTTCCTGTATTCACCTTTAATTTTCTTCTTTTGCACACCCTACCAAATTCATCCACCAATCTCTGCAACTTCTCTTCAGAATCTCCCAAGAGCACAGTGTCATCAGCAAAGAGCAGCTGTGACAACTCCCACTTTGTGTGTGATTCTTTATCTTTTAACTCCACGCCTCTTGTCAAGACCCTCGCATTTACTTCTCTTACAACCCCATCTATAAATATATTAAACAACAACGGTGACATCACACATCCTTGTCTAAGGCCTACTTTTACTGGGAAATTATTTCCCTCTTTCCTACATACTCTAACTTGAGCCTCACTATCCTCGTAAAAACTCTTCACTGCTTTCAGTAACCTACCTCCTACACCATACACTTGCAACATCTGCCACATTGCCCCCCTATCCACCCTGTCATACGCCTTTTCCAAATCCATAAATGCCACAAAGACCTCTTTAGCCTTATCTAAATACTGTTCACTTATATGTTTCACTGTAAACACCTGGTCCACACACCCCCTACCTTTCCTAAAGCCTCCTTGTTCATCTGCTATCCTATTCTCCGTCTTACTCTTAATTCTTTCAATAATAACTCTACCATACACTTTACCAGGTATACTCAGCAGACTTATCCCCCTATAATTTTTGCACTCTCTTTTATCCCCTTTGCCTTTATACAAAGGAACTATGCATGCTCTCTGCCAATCCCTAGGTACCTTACCCTCTTCCATACATTTATTAAATAATTGCACTAACCACTCCAAAACTATATCCCCACCTGCTTTTAACATTTCTATCTTTATCCCATCAATCCCTGCTGCCTTACCCCCTTTCATTTTACCTACTGCCTCACGAACTTCCCCCACACTCACAACTGGCTCTTCCTCACTCCTACAAGATGTTATTCCTCCTTGTCCTATACACGAAATCACAGCTTCCCTATCTTCATCAACATTTAACAATTCCTCAAAATATTCCCTCCATCTTCCCAATACCTCTAACTCTCCATTTAATAACTCTCCTCTCCTATTTTTAACTGACAAATCCATTTGTTCTCTAGGCTTTCTTAACTTGTTAATCTCACTCCAAAACTTTTTCTTATTTTCAACAAAATTTGTTGATAACATCTCACCCACTCTCTCATTTGCTCTCTTTTTACATTGCTTCACCACTCTCTTAACCTCTCTCTTTTTCTCCATATACTGTTATGTATGATAATCTATGTAACTGTATTTGTGTATACCTGAATAGACTTACTTAGTCAACCCTTAGTCTGGACAATGGCTCGCTGAACATTGAGTCAGATTGGGACTTAAGTATCTCATTCATTTCTTGGCTGTCATCTGTGTATGTCACATCCCTCCTAAGCAGGGGCCCTATACTGGATGTTGTTTTTCCCTTAGATTTAGCTTAAGAGAAGAAGTATTTTTTTTTCAGTTTCCTTTATAGCTTTTAGTTCTTCCTGTGATTATTGTCTCCTGTAAGATTCCTTCAGCTTACGTTCATTATTTGCAATTTCATTGACTAGTGCCTCCCTTCGTATTTCAGATATATTGGCCCCACTCAGCAGCTCTGTGACTCTTCGCCTTTGTCTGTATAGGGAACGTCTCTCTCTAATTTACATCTTTTTCTTTTTCTTAATGGAATGTGTCTTGAGCAGATCTCAAGAACCACAGAATTCATTTTTCAAGACAAATTTTCGGATCATCGTTGTTTAGGATATCTTCCCAGCTTGTTTCATTTAGGACATGGTATACTTGATCCCATTGAATGTTTTTGTTATTGAAATTAAATTTCGTGAAGAGATTTTCATGACTACTCACATTTTGCTGGTCCGGAGCCCTGTGCATACATGTCTGTACCTCTATTGTGTTGTTATCTGAGTGTATTGTCTTTGATACAGTTATAATACGTATCAGATCGTCATTGTTAGTGAAGATGAGGTCCAGCGTATTATCTAGTCTTGTAGGCTCTACTGTTTGCTCGTTTAAGGTGAATTTGGTGCAGAGATTTAATATCTCATGTGTGTGTGAACTTTCATCAGAGCTGCCTTCCGGGGCGATCTCTGCTGAAACATTGTTTGCTATACTCCTCCATTTTAGGTGTCTCAAGTTGAAATCTCCTAGTAGTAAGGTGTTTGGGGTAGGAGTTGGCAGATTTTCCAGACAGTGGTCAATTTTCTCAAGCTGCTCCTGGAATTGCTGGGAAGTTGCATCTGGAGGCTTGTATGCTACCACAATGGCAAGGTTTTGGTTTTCAGTCTTTACCACCAAAATTTCAACTACATCATTTGAGGTGCCAATGAGCGACTCTGTGACATACAGGCCAACCTTCTCCTCCCCTTGTTGCCTGTTTAGTCTGTCGCATCGGAATTGTTTATAACCTGGGATCCATATTTCGGTGTTATGATCCTTTATGTGAGTCTCTGTGAATGCTGCAAAAATTGCATTTGACTCCGTGAGCAGTCCCTTGATATAAAGAATTTTGTTGTTTTTTGACGGCTTTAAATCCTGTATGTTTGCAAAGACAAATATCGTTGCATTTATGGAATTTAGGGTTTTTTTATTTGCTGGCTCTAGTATCCGTTGTTCTGGAGTAGAGGCCAATGTCCGTGCCTCTGCTCCAGAAGTGTTTTCAGGTGGTATAGAATTATTGTCATTTCTTGCCAGTCTTTTTTACCTCCTGTCCTGAAAAAAAACTCTGCCCCTTAAGAGGTTGTGGCTCGTCTCTTTTGTTTCCCATAGTCTGGTTGGTCTGTGTCTTCTAGTCCCCTATAGATGATGTGCCTGGCAGTATGCATTGTAGCATTTTCTTTTATGGATTGATGAGTGACACATTTCTCGGTGAAATAAGTTGCAAGAAGGGAAGTTGCACTCTCCTGTTGTCATGTGGGTGCGGTGTTTTTTGGGATAGTCAAAGGTGCATGTCCCACCTGTTTTACCAGATATACCATGCATGCAGATACCCAGGGCATAGTATTTACATAGATTGTAATTCTGTTTGCTAGGATTTATTGTAGCTGCATTCGCTGCTGGTGCATTTATTTTCCTGTTTTCTTCCTATCTTTCACCCCTGTATGGATATCAGTGCTTCCACCAGGTTTTGCTGGTAGTGTGTCGACACTTTCTCTGAAGCATCATCCCATTTTGATCCATCTCCAGCAGTATCTCTATTTTGAACCTCTGTAGACTGAATAACGTTGTCTTCACTGTCCTCCAGGACAACACTAATACCCTCACGAGCTCTTTTAAGGCATCACTAGGACCCTCTGGAGCACTTTCCTCCAGGACAACACTAGCACCCTCAGCACTGTCCTCCAGGACTACACTAGCACCCTCAGGAGCACTGTGCAAGACAGCCCCGTCCCTACCACCCATCTTATTTTCCCAGCTGTCATACCACACTGACATGTATTTCAAGAAGGATGTTTTATTGATGTTCTTGTCTTTTAATATAGATGTCATTTCCTCATACAGGTGTATCTCGTTTGGGCAGACCCAAAAACATCTCTCTGAGTTTATGTCAAGTGTGGTCACTGGTTTAAATCCCTGCATATACCATGGGACCATTGACCACAGAGATAGCAAGCAATCCAGGCCTGTTTTCGTCCCTTACCCATTCTGCAGACTACACAGATCTTCATGGTGGTAGTAATCGTACAATACTTGACAACTCTCCTAGCTAGCTAGTCTATAATTCCCCGAAATATTTAATTTTTTGTAACAGTTCTTCCGATTTGGCTTTATTTCCAATGAAACCATTTGAATCCGCCTAAACCCAGGGAATTTGGATGAATCCAGTTAGTTGATCACTGTATATCTTTTTACTAATAACCACTTTACAGTAGATCTGTCTATCTGTATTGTAACTATTTGTTGTAGTTACTGTTTGAGTGTTTGATAAGGGCACGTAGAGCCCCGTCAGTTAGTGAAACCGGTCAGAGGATACCTTGTTTTCAACGAGCCCGTTTGAATTCGGTCGTTGGTTGAAACCGGGCAAATCCGAATTAGGCTCACTGGGTAATTTTGGACTAGCTCATGAAAAGGGCTACTGGAAAATTATTAAACAGAGTAATAAGTGTTCAGTTTGATACAGAAAGTATAACTTGCGTGTTTGGGTGCCGGTGGCTTGTGTATAGGAAGATTGCTGGAGGAATAATGATTTTCATTGTGTATATTGCGACCGCTGTTAACTACAGGTTTACCACAAACTGTATACGTCACTCCATCACAATAAGTACTAACAACCGTACACTTTCGTATTTCCTCGAGATTTTGCACCTCTTCGTATTTCAACAAGAATATTTTACTCCATGGAATCACTAATTATAAGTCAGGCACACTAGGCGACCTGCCTGGGAGGGTTCTGACGACTTCTGGCAACTGTTTACAACATGAACCTGCCTCTTTAGGCCTAACACTTCATTTTAAAATTTACCTTATCATATATTATCTGTATACTAGGGTACCACTGTGGTACACACTACAACACTATATATACACACTAAGATCATGGAGACTGTCTTTCCTCTGACAAAAAAGTTCTAATATTATTTTCACCGGCACACTAGGCCTAAAATTCCCCTCTGAGAGTATGACTCTGCTTTGTTATTGTACACTAATTCCCCTTTTTTGACTCAGTACATGTTATTTCCTGCTAGTTTAGTTCCAAGCACTGGAGGGATACATCTTATAAGTTCACTGGCACAGTTTAAAGTTCTAGTACGCAAGAGAGACTGTGAAAAACATGGAAGAACATGAGATTAAGACACATGTGCAACATCTGGGTGTCTTTGTTGTAGACGTTTCGCCGTCCAGTGGCTTTATCAGTACAAATTCCAGGACATAACTTGAAGACGGTGGAGCTGTGTACGATGGATGAGGTAATCAGTCCCTCAACCTAGGAGTAGGTGCGAACAGGTTGAGGGACTGATTACCTCATCTTCTGTACATAGTTCTGCTGTCTTCAAGTTGTGTCCTGGAATTTGTATTGATGGGGCCACTGGATGGCGAAACGTCTACAATAAAGATACCCAGATGTTGCATATGTGTCTTAATCTCATCTTGTCGGTATTATATACCATTCGTACACATGGAAGAACATGGCGGCACGGCAACACGGCGACAAGGAATTGATCACTTCTAACAAATAAAACACCTGCACATTACCTAAAAGCTATTTCAGTAGTGTGACCGCCTCTTCGACCCGGTCCCAGACCAGACTTCCTGCTTGAAGGACTGATCAATTAAACTGTTGGTGCTATAGTGCATAAAGAACAAAAGGCAAAATAGTATTATTGGAGCAATACACTTCTCCACTTCCATCTTTCTTCCACTGTGTCCCCGTCTCTGTTCCTCTCTCCTGCATATACCGGCACCCCTCACTGTCGTGTGTTAGTGTGACTTGTAAATGGTCCAAATCGGACCGAAACGTCGTCATAAGCTTCTCTCTCCTAAGTGAGGGTTATTTGTGCATATTGCATAGTTCTGTAATCCTTCCTTATGATTGCAGAGGTCTGAGAAAAGCTCTGACCTCTGCAACACAATTGTCCTCAAAGATTTGTTAAGTTATACCATAAATTAAGGAAAGATCCTATTACAACCCAGGAGCAATAAGGCCTGTTATTCTATGCTTAAAGAGGGGCAAGGAGCAGAACAAACACAGCTGAATGACTTTGAATTATATTTTCCTTTGCCAAGTGCAATCATAAGTATTTACAAGTATGTACACTATATATAGTTGGAAATGTATGTGTACAACACGGTTAATCAAAAGGCAAAGACACAGCCTGAAGACAGAATGGAAAACCATGTTTAACCAGCAGTTGGGTGAAAATGACAAGGGTGAGAATGTGAGTGGTATCCATGTCACCTCCACAATTGCCAGTTCCACAATATGATTGGCTGAGCCTAGGTGCTGATTTGACGATGGGGCCCCGAAATCATCAAACCCTTAGTGACCTGGTTTGCTGGTTCTATAATATCAAGTTAAATAAATTTCAGTTCTCGTCTTCCGAATAGCTTCAGTATTTTATTGGTGATTTATCTTACTCTCAGTATAGTATCAGGAAGTATCGTTGCCATGTAAGCAAATTTGTTGATGTAGTAAAATCGTAAGAAAATCTTGGAATCATTGGAATGTAATGCATAACTTTGAAAATAATTATCCTGATCTTCATGTTTTCACCACTTTTATGACTTCCTGAATGTAAGGTTCATGCTGTTATAAATCCCAGTTTGGTAATTTTATTGAATAAATAGCCATATTAATTTACATTCAATTTTCTAGAAATACTTCTTCTGAACGACTATAACATAATAAGAATGATGAACTCTGTAAGAAGTATGATGCTCACAAGTTTAGTTTGAGTAAGCACAGTGTTGAAATCTTCCGAAAATTGTTAATAACTTGGGGATCATTGTATTCAGCTGTGTAAATTTAATTTGTGTAATAACTAACGAATGTCTAATTGCATCCTTTTCAAACCCTAAAAGCTGGTGTATCTAAATAGAAAGTATATTCTGGTATTGATCTGGGGTTGTTTGGTGCCAATTTTCCGTTTATAAGAAATTGTATCACTGTAGATTTTTTAAATAAACAATCAAGTATTTTTTTTATAGGATTTTAAGGAATTTTAATTAAAATACAAATGAGAACAGAAAATTAAAAAAAATAACTGAAAATGAGCCTTATTTGCCTTTTTAAATTTAATGAAAATATTCTTTCCTAATTTCGGAACATTTCTCACCAACATTTTCCATTTCTTGTTCCAAGAAAATTTTTAATAATTGTAGAATACATTATTATTGTCTTCAAATTTTCTGCACTGAATCTTATTATCTATGAGAAGATTCATACGAATCTTTCTTTGTGTGGGTGACCTATGCATAATGTTGCATAGATCATTCCCAGATTTGTTTCCTTGTAATAACTGGAAAAAACCTTCACTGTTAGGGTTCAAAATTTCAACATTCGTGTATCATTCTTAGAAGGTTGGTATTGTTAATGGAGTGTGTAGGTGACGTTATGATAGTTTAATATCATTCACATAAGGTTGATATTGTTAATGGAGTGTGTAGGTGACGTTATGATAGTTTAATATCATTCACATAAGGTTGGTATTGTTAATGAAGTGTGTAGGTGACGTTATGATAGTTTAATATCATTCACATAAGGTTGATATTGTTAATGGAGTGTGTAGGTGACGTTATGATAGTTTAATATCATTCACATAAGGTTGATATTGTTAATGGAGTGTGTAGGTGACGTTATGATAGTTTAATATCATTCACATAAGGTTGATATTGTTAATGGAGTGTGTAGGTGACGTTATGATAGTTTAATATCATTCACATAAGGTTGGTATTGTTAATGGAGTGTGTAGGTTTAATATCATTCACATGAGGTTGATATTGTTAATGGAGTGTGTAGGTGACGTTATGATAGTTTAATATCTAAATGTAATAATTTTATTTCACTTTATTGCATTATTTTTCCTTGACGGTAGAGAGAGACTTTTGATGCAAGAAACCTGACTTGTCTTCCTTTTCCTTGAATTGAATCTAAATGCATCTTATTTCAGAGGTGCTGTATGACCCCTATGGGTTTAACGATTTCCCATCATTAAAATTCAAAATGTAATGGATGAATTATCTTAAAAGATGAATAAAGATATTTCTGGTTTTAGGCTGTGTAGGTGTGCATTTTGTTGAATTCTGTACTTTAACTGGAGAATGCTTCCTCTGGTCGGCTTTAAACCCTTTACTGCACGGTGCCTCAATATTGAGGCACCAAAAGTATGGTTTTCATGGCGCCATAGACACAGAGCATATGCTCCCAGAGACTTCTCGCCTCAATCCAGCCAATCACACACCTTTTGGGCAGAGCTTGAAGGTGGCATCACTTGGGTATTGTCCTCTGCTATTGGCTGGGAGCTCCTCGAGTGTTCAGTACCGCTTGACTTGTTGAAGGAGCAGCATTTCGACCCTCACTCTCCCGATATTTCACCAATTTACACCACTCCCGAATGTCGATAAGTTTCTGAATATGTTTCCAGTGCATTATTGAATGTTTAAACTTCATTTTGAGATGTAAATGAATTGCCTGAGGCATTGAGAAGTAACAAATAAATGCACTTGAAGTTTTGTTTACCTTTTTGGTATCAATATTGAGGCCAGGCCTGACAATGTTAGATTATCACTTACTGTTTTTGTATCAATATTGAGGTCCAGCCTGACAATGGTAGATTATCACTTACCATTTTTGTATCAATATTGAGGCCCGACCTGACAATGGTGATAAGAAATGGGCCAATGAAGGTATCATATAACCATGGATAACCCTCAAATATGAGGCTGTGCCTCATATTTGAGCAGATGCAACAATTGCAACCTATATTGTGACAATATATGCAATTCTAAGACATATTTATTTGTGATCATTTTTTGAGTTTATTTATTTTTGGGCCATAAAATGCCCTTTTTAGCCGCATCAAATATGAGGCACTCCCCGACAATGGTTAAACTGTAGGTGACAGATCAGGCATCAAATTTGATGCAAGCCTGACAAAGGCATTTGTCTAAAAGAATCATAACAGCTGCTATAACTGATAATTAAAGGCATAAATATACATTTAAGGTTTATTCATAAACAACTTGGGTAAACAAAAGGCACAGAAACTTGATTTCAATAAATTTAAGACATTTTTAGTAATTGACATTTTATAAAAAATTGATAAAATGTTACAAAAATATTATCAGAGGAATTTAAGCATGTTGTTGCTTATGGAATTCCAGGAAACAATTCCTCATTGAATTTAGACATAAATTAACCTTGCAGAAGGAACAAGCAAAGGAAGAGTGGGTTCTCTTGTTCTTGGTGTTGCAATGTTTACATGAAAGCCTCTTTGCAGAAACTGGCCAGTGTTTTTGTGTTTCATCAAATATTGTATCATGAGACCTTTTTCTATGCCGATTGGGAATGTCATCAAGTGTCAAGAAGACCTTGAAGAAGACCGTGAAGTTGAACAACTTGGAGATCTCAGGCTCCTTGGGATTCCATTGGTTGACTTTCTTGCAGAATAGGAGATGGAAAACCGAAATTCCTTGAAGTTCATGTATTTCTATTTCAAAACACCACAGTCACGCCTGTACAACAACCAGCCATTGACACAACAAAGATCAATGATATATCTGAAGAGCCTCATGTACCAGCATTTTGCTTTGAGTGGAGACTTGTAGAGATGCACCAACATATCATTCTTATCTATGCCCCCCATATGGGCATTATAATTCTTTATCACTGCAGGACAGTCAACTTCCAACTTTTTTTTGAGCTCCTTGCTGTACCTCTTTATCTTTGTCACTGGGTTGATGCCAATATCATTAGTCAGTAAGGTAACAATCTTACTGTCTTTCCAACTTACAGCAAGGACACCATCCAATGAACAGTAATCCATAGCACTCCTTTTCACCTTTGTTTTTTCCATGTCATTGACAGACATAAGTGGTGGTTTTCCAATTCTGCTGTCCCTTGCAGTGCCTGTGTACCTGCAATTGAATGTAGCAAGCAGATATTTCACTAGAGGCAAACTGGTAAAGAAGTTATCTGCATAAATTGCTCTGATCTTTGTGTGGTCCATAGTCTTTGCAAGGCAAATAACAACCTTGGAACTTGTAGGCATTTTCTTCTCTTCTGTTAGGCTAACACTGTGATAATCAAATGTTGTTTGACCTTGATACATCATTATGTCATGTATAAATCCATCATCGCTGGCCCGGCAAAAAAGTTTAAATCCCCATTTATCAGGCTTGGTCCTGATATATTGCCTGAGATTTCCTGCTCTTGTTCCCTTATATCCCACCATTACCTCATCAACTGATTGCTTTGGTATACCTGGAACTGTTAGGCATGCTTTTCTTAGACCTTCAAACAGTGGTCTTACTTTATGGAACCTGTCAGCTGTTGCCTTGGAATTATCATTTATATGAATAGCTGTCCTTAGTGACCTAAACCTTTTAGATGTCATAACAGTTGTAATATCAGGATGACAATGGTAATGGGACCAGTAATCCTCTAAAGAAGGCAGAGTGTCCATACTCATGAATATCAGAATTCCAACAAATTGCAAAAGCTCTTCACTAGTGGTGTTGAAGTTAGTATTAACATCTTTCTGTGTTGCATACAAGTTTGTGTTAAATACAAGGCTTTCTAACATTTCTGCAGTAAATAATTCACAAAAATATTGAAATGGTTCCTTGATATGTGTTGGTACCTCATGTTTGTAGTCAGGTAATGGAGTATGTATGTCAAGTTTGCTCCAGGTGGCATTAGTGTTGTTGACAGTTGTTTCATCTACCTCAACCTCGTCATCTTTAACTGCTTGTTTTCGTACATTTCTTCGTTTTACATTAACTTGCCCACTTCTCTTAGACAAATCTTCATGTTCATCTTCACTTTAAGAAGCATCATCTGCCTGTGGCTCATAATCATCTCCAGAATCCACTTCCTCATTAGGGTCACTGTCATCATGTAACTCTGGCACGATGTAATCTCTTCTTCTTTGAGCCCTTGATCCATAAAACACATTTGCGTTCAACTGAAATGAACAGAAAACACAAAATGAGCATTCCATATGAGCAAATTTTATAAATTTACAAGGTAAAATTACTCATATATCAATGAATTTGATTCAGCATGTAATTATTAGCTATCAGTGACAAAGACGGTCTAATTATGATCTGTTAAACTTATAGTGTTTAATGTCGTGTAAGTTTTAATGTGCTAATATTATTAATCCCATTGATTTCTGTTATATAATCTGAGAATGTCTCTTCTTATCTTCTGATCAGTGTTTGACTTGACTGGAATATTCTAGGTTAGATCCATATAATGCTCATTTAATAAATCATACTTAATTACTCACACACAAGAAAAATACTTATTTAAACCTTAAACGCTAGCAGATCTTATTTAGAGAGAAATTTGAATTAATTTTTTTCTGTCTTGGTCCCAATTTGTCATTTTTTTCATAAACTCGAAAGACTGGAATGTGTCATTGAATCAGAATGATGTAGGAAATTCGTTAAAGTTTGCTGCAACCAATAAGTGTGACCTACTTCCATTAGGGAAGTTTTTCACTCGTGACGCCGCCTTCCACTGCTTCACCTCACCTTCCTGCAGTATATAAGCCCCTGATCCTCTTAAATGTTGCACATTTATCAAGACTGATGGACTGAGCACCTCGACTCCAGGTTGAGGGACTGATAACCTTCAATTGATGAAGCCACTGGCTGGCGAAATATTTCCAGAATAAAGATACCCAAATGTTGCACAGGTGTCTCACTTAATTGTCTTCACCTTTCAATGCTGATAACTTGATAATTTATATTCTAATGGCTTCAACCTTAATGAGGGAGAACACTTTTCATGGAAGTGCCATGATGGTGGTGTAAGGATCGTGATCTAAGTAATTTTAAACTTATCTCTCGTTTCTTTGATCAAACCTATTTACCTCATTCCTCAATTCATAATGATATATTACACTTATGAATTTATCTTTCCAAAATAAATTTATTAATTATGTAGGAAATACAGACAGATGGGAAGTGGAGGCTTCATGAGAGAGGATGGTTGTAGTTCCTGGTTTCTGTGGCAATTGTGCGAGTGTGAGCATTTCTGGGATGTTGTCGAAAGGAAAATATTAGTCTTAGGGTGTCCTCGGAAGCAGTGACTGATGTACCTGCAGCGGACAGTTAACTGACATGTCTTGGTAATAATATTTATGTAACTTAATATGTGACACAGATCTCAATGTTATTTTACCATTGTCTGCAGGAAATGTCTTTGGAGGAGCCAACGGCAGTTGGTGATGACTTCCTGAAGCCGAAGTTAACAGTGGTGGATTACACTATCTTCAGCATCATGTTGGTCACGTCGGTGGGTCTCGGTGTGTACGGAGCTCACAAGAGTCCGGGCAGCAGCTCGTCACTGGACTACTTACTGGGAGGCAGAACCATGTCACCAATACCAATAGCATTCTCTCTCATTGGAGGCATCATATCTGCAGTATCTATACTAGGTTAGCAAATAGTTTTCTTTTTTTTTCTAACAAACTAAAGGCTTTCAGCAAATTTAATTTTTCAGTAAAAATAAAATTTGTTATGAGGAAAATTGTAAAAACTGTAAAAATAATTGTTTATTTATTTAGAGGATAAACTACGATACAAGAAATATAAACAGGGAATAGATAACTCTCCCATAGTGAAGATTAATTACAAAAACAAAAGTTAAATCATGTTTTCCTTATCAGTCTTAAGGGATTAAGGAACCCAAACACTGACCAGTAATCAATATACGTGTATTGTCTTCTCAGGTAGGATTGGTAGTGTCATCTTCTGTCTCACAAACAAGATAACAACTACATCTTGCCACTTATACTTTAGTCTCACTACACATGCCACAGATTTGCGAATATCAATCTGAACATAACAAAAAAAATATAAGTCATTTACTTTAGATAATAACAAGTGAATTTTATGTAACAAACGATAAAAGTGTCAGAATTTAGGTAAAAAGAATTACGTTAATTTAAGTTAGATTGGAGAGATTTCTAAGTTAGATTTGGTCTAAATATGATATTATATAACATTAATATATATCTTTAAATATACGATAAAAATTTTTGAAAGGACTTAATTTTAAATGAGTTCTTGCTATATATATATATATATATATATATATATATATATATATATATATATATATATATATATATATATATATATATATATATATATATATATATATATATATATATATATATAACTAAAATGCAATGAACACTTTTGAATACTCAGTAGCAACCCACATAGAGACAGAAACACAGGAGACTGATACATGTGTATATTTCGACCCAACTCTGCGAGATTCTCCATATACAAAAAAGAAAATGAAACATAAATTTATAGGGAAAGTTGCATCACTCACCTTGCGGGAGAGTAGGGAGTGTTTACCTGGAGTTTACCTGGAGAGAGTTCCGGGGGTCAACGCCCCCGCGGCCCGGTCTGTGACCAGGCCAGTGTCAGGAGAGTTCCTGGGAGTAGGGAGTGTCAGGTGAGTGACTGGGAGTAGTGAGTGTCAGGTGAGAGCCTGGGAGTACGGAGAGTAAGGTGAGCGCCAGGGAATACGGAGTCTCAGGTGAGTGCCTGGGAGCAAGGAGAGTCAGGTGAAGCGGGAGCGTAGGAAGTGTAAGGTGAGCGCGTGGGAGTAAGGAGTGTCAGGTGAGTGCCAGGGAGTAGCTAGTCAAGGTGAGTGTCTGGGAGCAGGGAATGTCAGGTGAGCGCGGGTGAGTATGGAGCGTCAGGTTAGCGTGGGGGAATAGGAAGTGTCAGGTGAACGCGGGGAAGTAGAGAGTGTCAGGTGAGCGTGGAGGAGTAGGAAATGTCAGGTGAGCTCAGGTAAGTAGGGAGTGCAGGTAAGCGAGGAGAAGTAGGGAGTATCAGGTGAGTGCCTAGGAGTAGGGAGTGTCAGTTGAGCTCGGGGGAATAGGGAGTGTTAGGTGAGCCCGGGAGACTTTGGAGTGTCAGGAGAGCACGGGGTAATAGGGTGTGTCAAGAGAGCGCCTGGGAGTTTGGAGTGTCAGGTGAGCGCCTAGGAATAGGGAGTGTCAGGTGAGCGCCTGGGAGTAGGGAGTCTCAGATGAGTTCCTGGAAATAAGGAGTGTGAAGTTACACTCCCTACTTCCCCGCGCTTACCTGACACTCACTGCTCCCAGGCGCTCACCTGACACGCCCACCTTCCCCGCACTCACCCTGAAACTCTATGCTCCCCTGCGCTCACCAGACACTCCCTATTCACCAGACACTACCTATTTCTCCTGTGCTCACCTGACACTCCCTACTACCCTGCGCTCACCTGATGCACCCTACTCTCAGGGGCTCACCTTATACTCCGTACTCTCCCGCGCTCATCTGATACTCCCTACTCCTCAACAATCACCTGACACTCCCTATTCCCCATCCCTCACCTGACACTCCTTACTCTCAGCCGCTCACCTGTGACTCCCTACTCCCCTGCGCTCACCTGACACTTTTTACTCCCCCGGGGACACCTGACACTAACTACTACCAGGTGCTCACCTGACACTCCCTACTCCCAGGCGCTCACCTGACATTTCCTTCTCCCCCGCGCTCACCTTATGCTCAATATTCCCACGCCCTCTCCTGACATTCCCTACTTCCCCGCGCTCACCGACACCCCTTACACCAAGGCACTCACCTGAGACTCCCTACTCCTAGGCACCCACCTGACACCCTATTTGCAGGCGCTCAATTGAGATTCCTTACTACTAGGGGCTCACCTGACGCTCCCTATTCCCAGGAACTCACCTGACACTCCCTACTACCACGCCCATACCTGACACTACCTACTCACTAGCGCTAACCTGACACTCCCTACTCCCAGGGGTTCGCCTGATACTCCTTATTCCAGGCGCTCTCCTTACACTCCCTACTCCCAGGCGCTCACCTGGCACTCCCTACTCCCATGCGCTCACCTGACACTCCCTACTCCCAGGCGCTCACCTGACACTCCCTATTCCCCTCCCTTCACCTGACATTCCCAACTCCCTCGCACTCACCTGACACTCCCTACTCCCACGTGCTCAAATGACACTCCTTACTCCTTACGCCCACCTGACACTCCCTACTCCCAGCCCCTCACCTGACAATTCCTACTCTCCAGTGCTCACCTAACACTCCCTACTCCCCAGAGTTCACCTGATACCCCCTACTTCTCTGCACTCACCTGACGCTCAATACTCCCAGGGGCTCACCTGACACTCCCTACTCCCAGGGGCTCGCCTGACACTCCTTATTCCAGGCGCTCTCCTTACACTCCCTACTCTCAGACACTCACCTGGCACTCTCTCCTCCCAGGCGCTCACCTGACACTTCCTATTCGTCTGCCTTCTTTTGACATTTCTTACTCCCCCACACTCACCTGACACTCCCTACTCCCACGTGCTCAAATGACACTCCTTACTCCCCACGTGCACCTGACACTTACAACTCCCAGGCGCTCACGGGAGAATTCCTACTTCCATGCGCTGACCTGACAATTCCTACTCTCCAGTGCTCGCCTGGGAATAGGGAGTCTCAGGTGAGTGCCTGGGAGCAAGGAGAGTCAGGTGAGGCGGGAGAGTAGGAAGTGTAAGGTGAGCGCGTGGGAGTAAGGAGTGTCAGGTGAGCTAGAGGGGTATAGTATCAGGTGAGCGCTTGGGAGTAGGGAGTGTCAGGTGAGTGCCAGGGAGTAGCGAGTCAAGGTGAGCGTCTGGGAGCAGGGAATGTCAGGTGAGCGCGGGTGAGTATGGAGTGTCAGGTTAGCGTGGGGGAATAGGGAGTGTCAGGTGAATGCGGGGAAGTAGAGAGTGTCAGGTGAGCGCGGAGGAGTAGGGAGTGTCAGGTGAGCTCAGGGGAGTAGGGAGTGCAGGTAAGCGAGGAGAAGTAGGGAGTATCAGGTGAGCGCCAGGGAGTAGGGAGTGTCTGGTGAGTGCCTAGGAGTAGGGAGTGTCAGGTGAGCGCCTGGGAGTAGGGAGTCTCAGATGAGTGCCTGGAAATAAGGAGTGTGAGGTTACACTCCCTACTTCCCCGCGCTTACCTGACACTCCCTACTCCCAGGCGTTCACATGACACGGCCACCTTCCTCGCACTCACCCTGAAACTCTATGCTCTCCTGCGCTCACCAGACACTCCCTACTCACCAGCGCTCACCAGACACTACCTATTTCTCCTGTGCTCACCTTACACTCCCTACTACCCTGCGCTCACCTGATGCACCCTACTCTCAGGGGCTCACCTTATACTCCGTACTCTCCCGCGCTCATCTGATACTCCCTACTCCCCAACATTCACCTGACACTCCCTATTCCCCATCGCTCACCTGACACTCCTTACTCTCAGCCGCTCACCTGTGACTCCCTACTCCCCTGCGCTAACCTGACACTTTTTACTCCCCCGGGCACACCTGATACTCCCTACTACCAGGTGCTCACCTGACACTCCCTACTCCCAGGCGCTCACCTGACATTTCCTTCTCCCCCGCGCTCACCTTACGCTCAATATTCCCACGCGCTCTCCTGACATTCCCTACTTCCCCGCGCTCACCGACACCCCTTACTCCAAGGCACTCACCTGAGACTCCCTATTCCTAGGCACTCACCTGACACCCTATTTGCAGGCGCTCACCTGAGATTCCCTACTACTAGGGGCTCACCTGACACTCCCTATTCCCAGGAACTCAGCTGACACTCCCTACTCCCCGCGCTCACCTGCCACTCCCTACTTCCCGTCGCTCACCTGACACTCCCTACTCCCATCGCGCTGCGTCAGCTGAGCCCGGAAGAGTATGAAGTGTCAGGTTAGCGTGGGGGACTAGGGAGTGTCAGGTGAGCGCAGGGAAGTGGGGAGTCTCAGGTGAATGCATGGGAGTAGGGAGTCCCAGGTAAGCGCCTTGGAGTAGGAATTGTCAGGTGAGCGCATGGCAGTAGAGATTCTCAGGTGAACGATTGGGAGTAGAAAGTGTCAGTTGAGCGTGGGGGAGTAGGGAGTGTCAGGTGAAGGTAGGGGAGTAGGGAGTGTCAAATGAACGCCTGGGAGTATGGAGTGTCAGCTAATCGCCTGGGAGTAGAGAATGTCAGGTGAGCGCGGGGGAGTAGGGAGTGTCATGTGAGACCGGGGAAGTATGGAGTGTCAGGTGAGCGCATGGGAGTACGGAGTCTCAGGTGAACGTTTCGGAGTAGGGAGTGTCAGGTGAGCGAAGGAGAGTAGGGAGTCTCAGGCGAGCACCTGGGAGTAAGGAGTGTCAGGTGAGCGCGTAGGAGTAGGGAGTGTCAGGTGAGCGTGGGTGAACACGGAGTGTCAGGTGAGCGCCAGGGAGTAGGGAGTGTCAGGTGAGCGTGGGGGAGTAGGGAGTGTCAGGTGAAGGTAGGGGAGTAGGGAGTGTCAGATGAACGCCTGGGAGTATGGAGTGTCAGCTAAGCGCCTGGGAGTAGGGTCTGTCATGTGAGCGCGGGGGAGTAGGGAGTGTCATGTGAGACCGGGGAAGTATGGAGTGTCAGGTGAGCGCAGGGGAGTACGGAGTCTCAGGTGAGCGTTTAGGAGTATGGAGTGTCAGGTGAGCGCAGGAGAGTAGGGAGTCTCAGGCGAGCACCTGGGAGTAAGGAGTGTCAGGTGAGCGAGTAGGAGTAGGGAATGTCAAGTGAGCGTGGGTGATCACAGAGTGTCAGGTGAGCGCCAGGGAGTAGGGAGTGTCAGGTGAGTGAGGGGGGTAGGGAGTGTCAGGTGAACGCGCGGTAGTAGGGAGTGTCAGGTGAGCACTGGAGAGTAGGAATTGTTAGGTGAGCGCATGGGAGTAGGGTTTGTCTGTTGAGCGTGGGGGAGTAGGGAGCTTCAGGTGAGCAGAAGGGAGTAGAAAGTGTCAGGTGAGAGTGGGGGTGTTGGGAGTGTCAGGTGAAGGCAGGGGAGTAGGGAATGTCAGGTGAGCGCTTCGGAGTAGGGAGTGTCAGGTGAGCGCGGGTGAATACGGAGTGTCAGGTGAGCGCGGGTGAATACGGAGTGTCAGGTGAGCGCCGGGGAGTAGGGAGTGTCAGGTGAGCGTAGGGGAATATTTAGTGTCAGGTGAGCATAGGGGAATATTTAGTGTCAGGTGAGGGCGAGGAAGTAGGGAGTGTCAGGTGAACACGGGGGAGTAGTGTGTCAGGTGAGCGTCTGGGAGTAGGAAGTGTCAGGAGAGCGCTTGGAAGTAAGGGGTGTCAGGTGAGTCCCTGGGAGAAGGGAGTGTCAGGTGAGCACCAGGGAATATTGAGTGTCAAGTGAGTACGGGGGAGTAGGGAGTGTCAGGTTAAAGCTGGGGAGTAGGTAGTGTCAGGTGAGCGCGTGGTAGTAGGGAGTCTCAGGTGAGCACCTAGGAGTAGGGAGTGTCAGGTGAGTTCCTCGGAGAAGAGAATGTCAGGCGAGCATCTGGGATTAGGGAATCTCATGTGTTCGCCTGTCAATAAAGAGTGTCAAGTGAGTGCCTAGGAGTAGGGAGTCTCAGGTGAAGGCCTGGGAGTAAAGAGTGTCATATGAACGCGGGGGAGTAGAGAGTATCACGTACGTGCCTGGGAGTAGGGAGCGTAAGGTGAGCGCGAGGAAGTGGGGAGTGTCAGGTGAACTCGGGGGAGTAAGGAATGTCAGGAGAGCGCGAAGGAGAAGGAAATGTCAGGTGAGCGCCTGGGAGTATGGAGTGTCAGGTGAACGCCAGGGAGTAAGGAGTATCCGGTGAGTGCCAAGGAGTAGGAAGTCCCAGGTGAGTGCATGCGAATAAGGAGTGTCAGGTGAGTGCAGGGGAGTAGGGAGTGTCATGTGAGCGTGGAGAGTAGGGAGTGTCAGGTGAACATGTGGGTGTAGGGAGTGTCAGATGAGTGCGGGGGAGTACGGAGTGTCAGGTGAAGGCTGGGGAGTAGAGAGTGTCAGGTGAGTACCTGAGAGTAGGGAGTGTCAGGTGTACCCCTGGGAGTAGGGAGTGTAAGGTGAGCGCTGGGGAGTATTGAGTGTCAAATGAGTGCGGGGGAGTAGGGAGTGTCAGGTGATCGCCTGGGAGTAGGGAGTGTCAGGTTAGTGCCTGGGAGTAGGGAATCTCATGTCAGCGTCTGGGAATGGGGAGTGTTAGGTGAGTACCTGGCAGCAGAGAGCGTCAGGTGCACACAGGGGGGTAGAAAGCGTCAGTTGAGATCCTGGGAGTATGGAGTGTCAGGTGAGCTAGGGGAGTAGGGAGTCTGAGATGAGCGCCTCGGAATAGAGAGTGTCAGATGAGCGCAGGGGAAGTAGGGTGTCAGATGTACGTGGGGTAAAAGAGAGTGTCAAGTGAGTGCCTGGGAGAATGGAGCGTCAAGTGAGCGCTGGGGGAGTGGGAAGTGTCAGGTGAGCGTGGGGTAGAAGGGAGTGTCAGGTGAGCGCCTGGGAGTATGGAGTGTCAGGTAAGAGAGGGGGAGTAGGGAGTGTTAGGTAAGCATGGGGAGAAGGGAGTGTCAGGTGAGCGCACGGGAGTAGGGAATGTCAGGTGAGCGCAGGGGAGTAGGGAGTGTAAGGTGAGCGCCTGGGAGTTTGGAGTGCCAGGTAAGCATGGGGGAGAAGGCAGTGTCAGGTTAGCGCGGAGGAGTAGGGAGGGCCAAGTGAGCACGGGAAAGTAGTGTCAGGTGAGCTCCAGGAAGTATGAAGTGTCAGGTGAGTGCCAGGGAGTAGGCAATCTCAGGTCAGCACCTGAGAATAGGGAGTGTCAGGTGAGTGCCTGGGAGTAGGAAGTGTAAGGTGAGCACATGGGAGTAGAAAGTGTCAGTTGAGATCCTGGGAGTATGGAGTGTCAGGTGAGCTCCTGGAAGCAATGAGTGTCGTGTGAGCGCGAAGAATATGGAGTGTGAGGTGAGCGCCTCGGAGAAGGGAGTGTCAGGTGAGCGCAGGGAGAGTAGGAAGTGTCAGGAGAGCGTGGAGTAGAAGGAAGTGTCAGATGAGCGCCTAGGAGTATTTAGTGTCAGGTAAGCACGGGGGAGAAGGAAGTGTCAGGTGAGCACGGGGGAAAAGGGAGCGTCAGGTGATCGCATGGGAACTGGGAGTGAGAGGTGAGCGCGGAGGAGTAGGGAGTGTCAAATGAGCGCAGGAAAGTAGGGAGTGCCAAGTCAGCGCCTGGGAGGTGAGTGTCAGGTAAGCGCGGGGGAGTATGGAGTGTCAGGTGAGCGCTGGGGAATAGTGTCAGGTGAGCTCGTGGGAGTAGAAAGTGTCAGGTGAGCATGTGGGAGTAGGGAGTGTCAGATGAAGGTGGGGAGTAGGGAGTGTCAGGTGAGCGCCTGGGTCTACCTGGTTACCTGGAGGTTATTCCGGGGATCAACGCCCCCGCGGCCCGGTCCATGACCAGGCCTCCCGATGGATCAGGGCCTGATCAACTAGGCTGTTACTGCTGACCGCACGCAGTCCAACGTACGAGCCACAGCCCGGCTGATCCGGCACTGACTTTAGGTATCTGTCCAGCTCTCTCTTGAAGGCAGCCAGGGGTTTATTGGCAATTCCCCTAATGCTTGATGGGAGGCTGTTGAACAGTTTTGGGCCCCGGACACTTATGGTGTTTTCCCTTAGTGTACCAATGGCGCCCCTACTTTTTATTGGGGGCATTTTGCATCGCCTGCCCAGTCTTTTACTTTCGTAGGGAGTGATTTCTGTGTGCAGATTTGGGACCATTCCTTCCAAGATTTTCCAAGTGTAGATTATGATATATCTCTCCCTCCTGCGTTCCAACGAGTACAAGTCAAGTGCTTCCAAGCGTTCCCAGTAGTTAAGGTGCTTGACAGAACTTATACGTGCAGTAAAGGATCTCTGTACACTCTCTAGATCTGCGATTTCACCTGCTTTGAATGGAGATGTTAATGTACAGCAGTATTCCAGCCTAGAGAGAATAAGTGATTTGAAAAGGATCATCATGGGCTTGGCATCTCTCGTTTTGAAAGTTCTCATTATCCATCCTATCATTTTCTTTGCACGTGCGATCGTGGCACTGTTGTGATCCTTGAAAGTGAGATCCTCAGACATTACTACTCCCAGGTCCCTTACATTATTTTTCCGCTCTATTGTATGACCGGAGTCAGTAGTATACTCTGTTCTAGTTATTATCTCCTCCAGTTTTCCATAACGGAGTAGTTGGAATTTGTCCTCATTGAACATCATATTGTTTACCGTTGCCAACTGGAAAACTTTGTTTATATCTTCTTGGAGGTTAACCGCGTCCTCAGCAGATGACAGCCTCATGCAGATCCTAGTATCATCCGCAAAGGATGATACGGTGCTGTGGTGTATATCTCTGTTTATGTCTGATATGAGGATAAGGAATAAGATGGGGGCGAGTACTGTGCCTTGTGGAACAGAGCTCTTCACTATGGCAGCCTCCGATTTAACTCTGTTGACCACTACTCTTTGTGTTCGATTTGTTAGGAAGTTGAAGATCCATCTCCCCACTTTCCCGGTTATTCCTTTAGCACGTATTTTATGGGCTATTACGCCATGATCGCATTTGTCAAATGCTTTTGCAAAGTCTGTGTATATTACATCTGCATTATGATTTTCTTCCAGTGCATCCAAGGCCATGTCATAGTGATCCAGTAGTTGTGAGAGGCAGGAGCGACCTGCCCTGAACCAATGTTGCCCTGGATTGTGCAGATTTTGGGAATCCAGGTGATTTGCAATCCTGCTTCTTAGCACTCTTTCAAAGATTTTTATGATGTGGGATGTCAGAGCTATTGGTCTATAGTTCTTAGCTAATGCCTTGCTGCCACCTTTATGGAGTGGGGCTATATTCCGTGACTGTGGAATTTCACCCATGTCCAAGCTCCTCCTCCATAGTGTACTTAGGGCATGTGAGAGGGGTTTCTTGCAGTTCTTAATGAAACCAGAGTTCCACGAGTCTGGGCCCGGGGCTGGGCTGAGTGCATAGGCATGTTGTCAATGGCTTTTTCGAAATCTATCGGAGTTAGCGTAATGTCGGAAATCTGGCATACATTTATGGAGTTTTGAGGCTCATTCATGAAGAAATCATTTGGGTCGTCGATCCTCAGACCGATTAGTGGTTCACTAAACACAGAGTCGTACTGGGATTTCAATATTTCACTCATTTCCTTGTTGTCATCTGTGTAAGTCCCATCCTGTCTGAGTAAGGGCCCGATACTAGATGTGGCATTTGCCTTGTTTTTGGCATATGAAAAGAAATATTTTGAATTTCTTTCAATTTCACTAATAGCTTTAAGCTCCTCCTGCCTCTCCTGGTTCCTGTAAGAGTCATTTAGCTTAAGTTCGATAGTTTCCACTTCCCTGGTCAGCGCCTCCTTTCGTGTATCAGATATTCTAGCACTCCTGAGGAGCTCAGTGACTCTTCGTCGTCTTCTGTAGAGGGAGCGTCTTTTTCTCTCCAGTTTACTCCTGCTCTTCTTCTTTCTTAGGGGAATATGCCTAGAACATGCTTCGGCTACCAGGAAGTTGATCCTTTCAAGGCGCTGGTTTGGATCCATGTCATTTAAGACATCTTCCCAACATGTTTCGTTTAGGACATGGTTTACCGGGTCTGGGGAGTGTCAGGTGAGCACGGGGGAGCAAGGAGTGTCAGGTGAGCGCGGGGGAGCAGGTAGTGTCAGGAGAGTGCAGGGGAGTAGGGAGTGTCAAATGAGAGCGGGGAGTAAGGAGTGTTAGTTGTGCGCAGGGGAGCAGGGAGTGCCAGGTGAGCGCGGGGAGTAGGGAGTATCAGGTGAGTGCCTGGGAGTAAAGTGAGTCTGGTGAGCGCGGGGGAGTATGGAGTGTCAGGTGAGCGCGGGGGAATAGTAAGCATCAGGTGAGCGCGGGGGAATAGTGAGTGTCTGCTGAGCGCCTGGGAGTTGGGAGTGTCAGGTGAGCTCGTGGGATTAGAAAGTGTCATTTGAGCACGTGGGAGTAGGGAGTGTCAGGTGGGTGTGGGGGAGTAGGGAGTGTCAGGTGAAGGCGAGGAGTAGGGAGTGTCAGGTGACCGCCAAGGAATAGGGAGTAACAGGAGGGTGCCTGGAAGTAAGGAGTGTCAGGTGAGCCCATGGGAGCACTGAATGTCAGGAGAGTGTGGGAGAGTATTGAGTGTCAGCTGAGTGCAGGGGAGCAGGAAGAGTCAGGTTAGCGTTGGGGAATACGTAGTGTCAGGTGAGCGCGTGGTAGTAGGGAGTCTAAGGTGAGCGCCTGGGAGTAGGGAGCGTCAGGTGAGTGACTAGGAGTAGGGAGTGTCAAGTGAGCACCTGGAAGTAGGGAATCTCAGGTCAGCGCCTGGGAATGGGGAGTGTCAGTTGAGCCCTTTAGGAATATGGAGTGTCAGGTGAGCAGGGGGGGGATACGGAGTGTCAGGTGAGCACCTGAGAGTAGGGAGAGTGAGGTGAGCGCAAGGGAATATGGATTGTCAGGGAGTAGGGAGTCTCAGGTGAGCGTGGGGAGTAGAGAGTGTCAGGTTAGCGCAGGGGAATAAGGAGTGTCATGTGAGCTCCTGGGTGTGGGGAGTGTCAGATGAGCGCGGGGGAGTAGGTAGTGTCAGGAGAGTGCGGGGCACTACGGAGTGTTAGGTGAGCAAGGGGGAGTAGGGAGTGACAGGTGAGCGCGGTGGAGTAGGGAGTTCGAGGTGAACGCCTGGGAGTAAAGAGTGTCAGGTGAGTGCCGGGGAGCATGGAATGTCAGGTGAGCGCAGAGGAGTAGGGAGTGTCAGATGAGCGCGTGAAGAAGAAAATGTCGAGTGAGCACCTGGGAGTAGAGAGTGTTAGGTGAGCGTTGGGGAGTAGTGAGTGCCTGGTGAGCGCCTGAGAGTAGGGAGTGTCAGGTGAGCGCGGGGGAGTAGGAAGTGTCAGGTGAGCACGGAGAAGGAGGGAGTGTCATGTGAGCGCCTGGGAGTAGAAAGTGAGAGGTGAGCGCAAGGGAGTAGTGAGTGTTTAGTGAGCGCCGGCGAGTAGGGAGTGTCAGGTGAGCGCTGGGTAGTAGAGAGTGCCAGGTGAGCGCGGGGTAGTAGGGAGTGTCATGTAAGTGCCAGGGAGTAGTAAGTGTCAGGTGAGAGAAAGGAGTAGGGTGTGTCAGTTGAGTGCGTGGGAGTAGGGAGTGTCAGGTGAGCGCGGGGGAGTAGTGAGTGACTGGTGAGCACCTGAGACTTGGGAGTGTCAGGTGAGGGCGGGGGAGTAGGGAGTGTCAGGTGAGCGCGGCTGTGTAGGGAGTGTCATGTGAGTGCCTGGGAGTCGTAAGTGCCTGTGAGCGAAGGAGAGTGGAATGTGTCAGTTGAGTGCATGGGAGAAGGTAGTGTCAGGTGAGCGCCTGTTAGAAGGGAATGTCACTTAAGAGTCTGGGAGTAGCGAGTGTCAGGTGAGGGCATGGAGTAGGGAGTGTCAGATGTGCGCGGTGGAAATCGAAATGTCAGGTGAGCGCCTAGGAGTAAGTAGTGTAAGGTGAGCTCCTGGAAGTAGGGAGTCTCAGGTGAGCGCCTGGGAGTAGGGAGTATGATGTGGCTGCATGGGAATACGGTGTGAAAGGCTAGTGCCTCGGTGTAAGGAATCTCAGGTGAGCGCCTGGGAGTAGGGAATCTCAGTTGAGCGCCTGGAAGTGGAAATTGTCAGGTGAGCATGTGGAGTAGGGACTGTCAGGTTAGTTCGGGGGAGTAGGGATTGACAGGTGAGCGCCTGGGAGTGGGAATGTCAGGTGAGCGCTGGGGAACAGGGAGTGTCAGAAGAGTGAGGGTGAATAGGGAGTGTCAGGTGATCGCTGGGGAGTAGGTGGTGTCAGTTGAGCGCGGAGTGTAGGGAGTGTCAGGTGAGTGCCTGGGAGTAGGGAGTGTCAGGTGAGCGCAGGGTAGAAGGAAATGTCAGGTGAGTGCCAGAGAGTAGGGAGTCTTAAGTGAGCGCCTGGGAGTAGGGAATGTCAAGTGAGCATGGGGGAGTAGTGTCTGGTGAGCGCCCGGAGTAGGGAGTGCCAGGTATGCGCGAGGGGGTACTGAGTGTCAGGTGAGCACAGAGGAGTAGGGAGTGTCATGTGAGTGGCGGGGGCTAGGGAGAGTCAGGTGAGCGCTGGGAAGTACGGAGTGTCATGTGAGCGCCTGGTAGTAGTAAGTGTCAGGTGAGCGCGGGGGAGTAGTGCATGTCTGGCGAGCTCTTGGTAGTAAGGAGTGTCAGGTGAGTGTGGGGTAGTAGTGAGCGTCTGGTGAGCGCCTGGCTTTTGCGAATATCAGGTGAGCGCAGGGGAGTAGGGAGTGCCAGGTGAGCACAGGGTTGTAAGGAGTGTCATGTGAGTGCCTGGGAGAAGTAAGTGTCAGGTGAGCGAAGGAGAGTAGGTGTGTCAGGTGAGTGCATGGGATAAGGGAGTGTCAGTGAGTACCTGGGAGTTGGAAGTGTCAGGTTAGCATGGGGGAGTAAGGAGTGTCAGCTTAGCGCGGTGGAGTTGGGGGTGTCAAGTGAGCGCGGAAAAGTAGTGTCAGGTGAGCGCAAGGGAGTAGGGAGTGTGAGGTGAGCGCGGGGGAGTAGGGAGTGTCACGTGAGCGTCGAGGAGTAGTGAGTGTCAGATGAGCGCCGGGGAGAAGGAAATATCAGGTGAGTTACTTGGAGTAGGGAGTGTCAGGTGAGCGCTTGAGAGTTAGGAGTCTCAGGAGAGCGCCTGGGGGTAGGAAGTATCAGGTGAATTCGTGGGAGTACGTAATCTCAGGTTAGCTCCTTGGAATAGGGAGTGTCAGGTGACTGCCTTGGAGTAGGGATTCTAAGGTGAGCGCCTAGGAGTACGGAGCGTCAGGTGAGAGCGGCGGAGTAGATAATGTCAGGTTAGCACATGGGAATAGGGAGTGTCAGGTGAGCTCAGGGGAGTATGGAGTGTCAGGTGAGCGCAGGGGTAGTAGAGAGTGTCATGTGAGTGCCTTGGAGTAGTGAGTGTCTAGGCAGTGCCTGGGAATAGGGAGTGTCAGGTGAGTGCATGGGAGTAGGGTGTGTCAGGTGAGTGCGTGGGAGTAGGGAGTGTCAGGTGAGCGCCTGAGAATAAGGAGTGTCTGGTGAGTTCCTGGGAGTAGCGAGTGTCAGGTGAGCGCATGGGAATAGGGAGTCTCTGGTGAGCGTGCGGGAGTAGGGAGTCTCTGGTGAGCGTGCGGGAGTAGGGAGTCTCTGGTGAGCGTGCGGGAGTAGGGAGTCTCTGGTGAGCGTGCGGGAGTAGGGAGTCTCTGGTGAGCGTGCGGGAGTAGGGAGTGTCAGGTGAGCGTGCGGGAGTAGGGAGTGTCAGGTGAGCGTGCGGGAGTAGGGTGAGTTAGGTGAGCACGAAATAGTAGAGAGTGTCAAGTGATCGTGGCGGAGTAGTGAGTGTCAGGTGAGCCTGGAGTAGTAGGGAGTGTCAGGTGAGCGCTGGGGAGTAGGGAGTCTCAGGTGAGCGCCTGGGAGTAGGGAGTGTCAGATGTGCGTGGGGGAGTAGGGAGTGTCAGATAACGGCAGGGGAGAAGGAAATGTCAGGTGAGAGTCTTTGAGTAGGGATTGTCAGGTAAGCGCATGGGAGTAGGGAGTATTAGGTGAGCGCCTAGGAATAGGGAATGTCATGTGAGTGCCTGGGAGTCGAAAGTGTCAGGTAAGCGCGTGGGAGTAGGGAATCTCAGGTGAGCGCCTTGGAATAGGTAGTGTTTGGTGAGTGCCTGGGAGAAGAGGGTCTCAGGTGAGCGCGTGGGAGTAGGGAGTGTCAGATCAGCGAGAGGGAGTAGGGAGTGTCATTTTAACGCCTGGGAGTGGGGAGTGTCAGGTGAGTGTGGGGGAATATGGTGTGTTAGGTGAGTGCGGGGGAGTAGGGAGTGTCAGGTTAGCGGTGGGGAGTAGGTAGTGTCAGGTGAGTGCTATGTATTAGGGAGTCTCAGGAGAACGTCTGGGAGTAGGGAGTGTCAGGTGAGCGTCAAGGATTAGGGAGTCTCAGGTGAGCGCCGGGGAGTAGGGAGTGTCAGGCGAATGCCTGGGAGTAGAAAATCTCAGATTAGCGCCTGAAAAAAGGGAGTGTTAGGTGAGTGCCTGGGAGTAGGGGTTCTAAAATGAGCGCCTGGGAGTATGGAGTGTCAGGTGAGCGATGGTGTAGGGGGTGTCAGGTGAGCGCGGGGGAGTAGGGAATGTCATGTTAGCGCGATGGGAAAGGGAGTGTTACGTGAGCATGGGGGAGTAGGGAGTGTCAGGTGACCGCCTGGGAGTAGGGAGTGTCAAGTGATCGCGTGGTAGTAGGTAGTCTCAGGTGACCGCCTGGGAGTAGGGAGTGTCAGGTGTGCGCCTGGGAGTTGAGAATCTCAGGTGAGCACCTGGGAATAGGGAATGTCAAGTGAGTGCTTTGGATTTGGGAATGTCAGATTAGTGCCTGGGAGTAAGGATTGTCAGGTGAGTGCCTATGAGTAGGGAGTCGCTCGTGACCGCCAGGGAGTAGGGAGTGTCAGGTGAGCTCTGGTGAGTAGGGGTGTCAGGTGAGCGCCTGGGAGTCAGGAGTCATGTGACGCAGGGGAGTAGAGAGAGTAGGGTGAGCGTGGGGAGTTGGGAATGTCAGGTGAGCGCAGGGGAATAGGGAGTGTCAGGTGAGTGCGGGGGAGTGAGGAGCGTCAGGTGATCGGTTGGGTGTAGGGAGTGCAAGGTGAGCGCATGAAAGTAGGGAGTGTCAGATGAGCGCGGGGGAGTAGGGAGTGTCTAATGAGCGCCTGGGAGTAGGGAGTGTCAATTGAGCGCTGGGGAGTAGGGAGTGTCACAGGAGCAAGGAAGAGTAGGGAGCGTCAGGTTAGCGCCTAGGAGTTGGGAGTGTCAGGTGAGTTCGTGGGAGTAGGGAGTGTCAGATGAACCCCTAGGAGGAGGGAGTGTCAGGTGAGTGTATGGGAGCAGGGAGTCTCAGGTGAGCCAATGGGAGTAGGGAGCGTCAGGTTAGCTCCCGGGAGTAGGGAGTATCAGGTGAGCGCAGGGGAGTAGACAGTGTCAGGCGAGCGCTTTGGAGTAGTGTTAGGTGAGCGTGGGGGAGTAGGATGTGTCAATGGAGTTCGTGAGAGTAGGGAGTATCAGGTGTTCTCCGCTGACATGCCGTATTCTATTAAAGATTGATGGACTGAACACATCGACTCAAGGTTGAGGGACTGATTACCTCATTCTCCTCCTGTTCTTCAAGTTTCTCCTACGTATGGACTGATGAAGCCACTGTGTGGCGAAACGTTTCCTCAATAAAGATACCCAAGAGTTGCACATGTGTCTAATTTATCAACAGTTAGGTATCTTTATTTTGAAACGTTTCGCCTACACAGTAGGCTTCTTCAGTCGAGTACAGAAAAGTTGATAGAAGCAGAAGAGACTTGAAGACGATGTAATCAGTCCATCACCCTTAAAGTTTTGAGGTGGTCAGTCCCTCAGGGTGATGGACTGATTACATCGTCTTCAAGTCTCTTCTGCTTCTATCAACTTTTCTGTACTCGACTGAAGAAGCCTACTGTGTAGGCGAAACGTTTCAAAATAAAGATTCCTAACTGTTGCATATGTGTCTTGCCTAACAACTTGTCGGTATGTTATACCATTTTAATGTAATACCTATTTACAAGGTAGGTGACAGGTCCTTGGCTT
Source organism: Cherax quadricarinatus (assembly GCF_038502225.1). Classification (NCBI taxonomy): domain Eukaryota; kingdom Metazoa; phylum Arthropoda; class Malacostraca; order Decapoda; family Parastacidae; genus Cherax; species Cherax quadricarinatus. Next base: position 24,488,225 of record NC_091302.1, read on the forward strand.
CGAACTATAGACCAATAAGCCTTACCTCCATAGTGGGAAAATTTATGGAATCAATAACTGCCGAAGCAATTTGTAGCCATCTTGACAGGCACAGATTGATTAATGAATCTCAACACGGCTTTACAAAGGGGCGTTCCTGTCTTACGAATTTACTAACTTTTTTCACTAAGGTGTTTGAAGACGTAGATCATGGTAATGAATATGATATTGTGTATATAGACTTCAGTAAGGCTTTCGATAAAGTTCCACACCAGAGGCTATTGAGGAAACTTAAGGCACACGGAATAGAAGGAGAAATTTTTTCCTGGGTAGAGGCATGGCTGACAAATAGACAGCAGAGAGTTTGCATAAATGTGGAGAAATCAGAATGGGGGCACGTCACAAGCGGTGTTCCTCAGGGGTCAGTGATGGGCCCGTTGTTGTTCACAGTTTACATAAACGACATAGATGAGAGGATAAATAGCAACATAAGCAAATTTGCTGATGACACCAAAATAGGCCGTCCAATTCATTCTAATGAGGACACTAGAGCACTCCTGGATGATTTGAATAGACTGATGCAAAGGTCAGAGAAGTGGCAGATGCAGTTTAATACTGACAAATGCAAAGTTCTAAATGTTGGACAGTTAAATAACAATGCCACATATAAACTAAATAATGTAGATCTTAATACTACTGATTGCAGTAATACTACTGGTTAGCAGTAATCTAAAACCAAGACAACAATAAAGCTAACAGAATTCTTGGCTTCATATCTAGAAGTATAAATAATAGAAGTCCTCAGGTTGTTCTTCAACTCTTTATATTCTTGGTTAGGCCTCATTTAGACTATGCTGCACAGTTCTGGTCACCGTATTATAGAATAGATATAAATGCTCTGGAAAACGAACAGAGGAGGATGACAAAGATGATCCCATGTATCAGAAATATTCCCTATAAGGATAGACTGAGGGCCCTGAATCTGCACTCTCTCGATAGGCATAGAATTAGGGGGGATATGATCGAGATGAATAAATGGAAAACAGGAATAAATAAAGGGGATGTAAATAGCGTGCTGAAAATTTCCAGCCAAAACAGGACTCGCAGCAATGGTTTCAAGTTGGAAAAATTCAGATTCAGGAATGATATAGGAAAGCACAGGTTTGGTAATAGAGTTGTAGATGAGTGGAACAAACTCCCGAGTACAGTTATTCAGGCTAAAACATTGTGTAGTTTTAAAAATAGGTTAGATAAATACGTGAGTGGGTGTGGGTGGGTGTGAGTTGGACCTGACTAGCTTGTGCTGCTGGGTCTGGTGCAGTGCTCCATCCTTGAGTGGAGATGATCAGACTGGGTGGGTCACTGGGCTAATCCGGGTGGGGGTTCATTGGTCTAATCCGGGGGGGACATGGACCTGCTCCGCATGGGTCAGTAGTCATGTTGCAGTGTTCTTTCTTTCTTATGTTCTTATGTTCTTATGGCTGGAATAATAGTGAATGTATGAGCACACATTGGTGGCCTTCCTATATTCTTTAAACTTAAACTTTCTATCAACCCTGTGAATCAACACATCTAAGAAGGGAAGTTTAACAGTCTATATCTTTCTCCACGGTAAATTTAATAGACGGGACTAAAGCGTTATGTCTTGGTAAAAATGTATCAATGGCCATGTCATTTGGCCAAAGACACAAGATGTCATCCACATATCTGAACCATTTAGCTCTACATAGCAGGATATCTTTCAACAGTCTAGCCTCGAAAAATTCCATATACAGATTGCTCAATAAGGAGCACAACGGATTACCCATCGCCATTCCCTGTTCTTCAGTATAGTATTTCCCTTCAAACTCAAACTTGCAATCAACTACACAAAGCTTAATCAATTCAATAATATATTTTTATCAAAAGGAAAAGAGAACTCATCTAATTCTTCTTCCAAATAAGATAGCAAGTCGGGACAAGGACTCTCGTGAACAACGCAGTGACATCAAAACTAACAAGTGTAAATTCATTAAATATGTTGATATTTTGCAGTTTGTCGATGAGATCAACATTGTTTTTTCCTGCAGTTTCTGAAGGTTGAACCAGAGTTTGCCTCAGAATTATGTGGGTTAATTAACCTTGGCAGTCTTCATTGTTCTTACAGATGGCTCTCTCTTTAAATGATATGTTGATTACAACACGAAAGACCTAGAGCTCTCATTCTACTCCCCCCGTGGTTTTTAGTATATATATGTATATATATATATATATGTATATATATATATATATATATATATATATATATATATATATATATATATATATATATATATATATATATATATATATATATCCTAGGTAGTAGGTTGGTAGACAGCAACCGCCCAGGGAGGTACTACCGTCCTGCCAAGTGAGTGTAAAACGAAAGCCTGTAATTGTTTTACATGATGGTAGGACTGCTGGTGTCCTTTTTTCTGTCTCATGAACATGCAAGATTTCAGGTACGTCTTGCTATTTCTACTTACACTTAGGTCACACTACACATACAAGTACAAGCGTATATATACATATCCCTCTGGGTTTTCTTCTATTTCCTGTCTAGTTCTTGTTCTTGTTTATTTCCTCTTATCTGCATGGGGAAGTGGAACAGAATTCTTCCTCCGTAAGCCATGCGTGTTGTAAGAGGCGACTAAAATGCCGGGAGAAAGGGGCTAGTAACCCCTTCTCCTGTATATATTACTAAATTTGAAAGGAGAAACTTTCGTTTTTCCTTGTGGGCCACCCCGCCTCGGTGGGATACGGCCGGTGAGTTGAAAGAAATATATATATATATATATATATATATATATATATATATATATATATATATATATATATATATATATATATATATATATATATATATATATATATATATATATATATATATGCAAAACAACCACTGTGAAAGAGTAGTGAAATTCCAAGCGTTTTCGTGACTACTCACATTGTCAAGGAACTATGAAAGTAATACATCAAAGGAAGGCAATTAAAGGGCTTAGACTACACCTCACAGTCAACCCCCAACAAAGATACACGTGATGTGCGGGGTTGTGGGGGTTGACTGTGAGGTGTAGTCTAAGCCCTTTAATTGCCTTCCTTTGATGTATTACTTTCATAGTTCCTTGACAATGTGAGTAGTCACGAAAACGCTTGGAATTTCACTACTCTTTGACAGTGGTTGTTTTGCATATTTTAAAATCACCTATTTACTGTGATCTTATTGTATATGTATATATATATGTATATATATATATATGTATATATATATATATATATATATATATATATGTATATATATATACTTTTAATGTTCAGACATTTTAGATTTTCTTAGTATTTATAAAGGCTCAGAATGCTCATTTTCACAGTTTCCAAAAAAAAAAAAAGCTAAACTGATGATTAAATAGCTTTCACTTAGGAGGTTATATAAATAGGAATTATGTAGCTACTTTCGTAGACACAAATAACTCGCACATGGAGAGAGGAGCTTACAACCACCTGTCGGCCCAACTTGGTGGACCATTTACAAATGACACTAAGAGAAAAGAGTGAAGTAGCCAGTATATATATATATATATATATATATATATATATATATATATATATATATATATATATATATATATATATATATATATATATATATATATAAAAATATAGGGAGGTACCACCTCTAGAACTGTCATAGGGACCCTCATCCTCAGAGAAAAGAATAAACTTGCTTCAGGGAAAACTCAAGGTTCTCCCTGAAGCTGTTTGAGAATTTTCTCCTACCACCCCCTATATTTCAAGTATGTTTTATTTAATGACAAAATACATTGGCCAAACATTCACAAAAATACAACAGAAAGTAAAACAACATAGGTAACTCAGAGCTACATCTCGAATACTTCGTCCAGCTCCCCTGCGGTGGGCCGCGTGCCCAGAATGCTGCAGGCATTTCCTCTCTGGATCGCAACACTGAGTCTCTGAAAGAGGAAGCTGGTCGCCCTGTGGTCCTTGGTTTCTATGATGAGCTTTTCACCCAGCTCTTTGAGGAACTTTAGAGCACACTTGCCCCATGCTCCAAGGGTCTCCGACCCTATTGGAATGAAGTTATAGCAAGGGGGAAGGTCTTCATATTTTCGGATCTTCTGGGTCTCCCTGTGGCTGGCAGCTCCACCCCCTTCCACTACAGAGTATGGCAAGTAGGTGTCTGCCAGTGTGGCAGTACAGGTGTAGTCCCAGCAATCTGCTTTCCATCCTTCCAGGGTAGCATAGTGGCTCCATCAGGACGCTTTTGACTTCCATCAGACCTCTGTACTTGGGGTTCCCGTTGAGCTGGGCAACGGGCTGTGGCGAGGCTTCTCTTTATTATGTCATTGATCTCATGTCTGGCATACTTCCGTTCTGCTGTGTGGCACACGAGACCATGAAGTCCGAATTGATCAGCTGTCGCCCTGCCGCAAATACACCTATGTTCGGTGAGGATGGGGGCGGCTAGGCGAAGAGCAACACCAATCCGAATGGCCTATGGGTCGAGACGGGTGCCCAGGGAGGAATTGGGAACAGCTAACAGGAAATCTCCTGAGTGTGGTGCCTTCACTGCCAGGAGACGAGCTTTGTTCTTTCCTGAAGCTTTGGAGAGCATTGTGTTGGCGATTTTTTCCATGATCGGTTTGTCCCAGTGGGACTGTTTGTGCTGTTTGGGAGGAGCTGGTCTACTGGAGGAGTCTGTAAGGGTGTCCCACCGAATCGCTGCTTCAGTAAACCTGGGGTCTTGAGCTCCTACCAAGTCTCTCAAGCGTTCGGGCACTATCTTCTTGACTAATGCACTGGAAGCCAAACACGAAGACAGAAAAGCAGGTAAAGCAACATGCGTTGCTTTACGCACCCCTATACCTCCCAGTCGCACTGGGAGGGTTGCCTGATCCCATTGCTCATCCTCTAGTGACAGGTTCAGTGCCTTCTTAAAAGTTGATCTCAGGTGTGCGTCATATTCATCGAGTGTTGGGTTGTCAAAAGAGGGTGCACAACTCAAGAAGTAAGTGAGTCTTTGCATAGTAAGACACCTTGTGAGGAGATACAGAGCATCATGGGCATCAAGATAGCTTATTCTCTCCTCCATTCTCATCAGGTCATTCAATTTGTCCCTGAGGACAGTATCGATGGCCTGGTGACCCAGCGGTGCCCCCAAGAGGGTACTGTTGGACGGAGTTGCAGTTGAGACTTCTGGGAGGATTCTTCGCACAGCATTGATTATTTCCTGGTTCGCTGTGATGATTTCACAAGGAATTCGCAAGAGCAGGCGAAATATACACAAACACTGATCTCTGGCTGAAGAAGACTCGAACCTACAAACCTTGGAACAAGGTACGCAGTGCTATACCAATCTACCCACACTGGACAATACCTTGGTGTGCAGCTTGCGCTACACGTTGATCCAAGGCAGCCAGCTTTCAGGGAGATGGCTTACAGCTTTTCATCTCATCCCCTGCATACATCAGCCTTACTAGAGAATTTTAACAATGCAAGGAATTCGCAAGAGCAGGCGAAATATACACAAACACTGATCTCTGGCTGAAGGAGACTCGAACCAACGAACCTTAGAACAAGTTACGCAGTGCTTTACCAATGTACACACACTGTACAATACCTTGGCGTGTAGCTAGCGCTACACGTTGATCCAAGGCAGCCAGCTTTCAGGGAGAAGGCTTATAGCTTTTCATCTCATCCCCTGCATGCATCAGCCTTACTAGAGAATTTTAACTATGCGAGGAATTCGCAAGAGCAGGCGAAAGAGCAGGCGAAATATAATTCTCTAGTAAGGCTGATGCATGCATGGGACGAGATGAAAAGCTGTAAGCCTTCTCCCTGAAAGCTGGCTGCCTTGGGTCAACGTGTAGCGCTAGCTACACGCCAAGGTATTGTACAGTGTGGGTAGATTGGTATAGCACTGCGTACCTTGTTCTAAGGTTCGTAGGTTCGAGTCTCGTTCAGCCAGAGATCAGTGTTTGTATATATGTATGTATATATATATATATATATATATATATAGTGATGGAGTGAATGATGGTGAAAGTTTTTCTTTTTCGGGCCACTCTGCCTTGGTGGGAATCGGGCAGTGTGATATATATATATATATATATATATATATATATATATATATATATATATATATATATATCCCACCAAGGCAGATATATATATATATATATATATATATATATGTGTGTGTGTGTGTGTGTGTGTGTGTGTGTGTGTTTGTGTGTGTGTGTGTGTGTGTGTGTGTGTGTGTGTGTGTGTGTGTGTGTGTGTGTGTGTGTGTGTGTGTGTGAAGGCTTACTCAGCCCTGTAACAACTTCAGACAGTATTACCATGGCTGGCTCCTCCTCAGGAAAATTAATGAATAGAAAAAGAAATAATTCACCAAGATAAACACTTTATTATTTAGTAATGCAAAGACAAAACATTGAAACATGAAGGTGTATCCTACTTTAAAGAAAAATGAAAAATGAAATAGAAAAATGACATTTGAATTCAACACTAATATATACAGTTATACTGGGGTGTCTGGTTGAGGTTGACACCGTCTTGTAGAAATTATAGCCGTCACTGATGATGGGGGGGGTCACAGGTGTTTAGTGATAACCCAACGACTAGTTCTTCACAGAGTCTATAGCCTTGAATAGTCAGTCCAGATGACAGGAATGCAGGTTCTCTACCACTGCCAAGATGAGTGGTAGTGTCCTGTACAATTAATCAGGTAGGTAGATCATAAAGTCACGTCTCAAGACCGGTTTCAGTCCGTCTCCTTCAACACTTCTCGTTGGTTGGCAGGTGACCTGAGCTGTCATTCCAAGCTGGAAAGAGAGACAGGTTACCCACTGCTTGAGAAATCACTCTCAATGATAAGTGTAAGATTCTTAAAAAAGTGGTGATTATCTAAAAGTCTAATGTGGAGCTTAAAACTGAAAGGATTAAGTTTATTATTGGTCAAAAGTGAAGCTTTCAGTTAATATCCACTAGAATAGGAGCAGAGGCTTTTACTTACAGTTGTGCTGAGAGCTGTGAGTCGAGTGATTACTGTTTGGCCGGAGCCCTACACGTCACCTATCGGGGTGGGGAGAAAGGTGGGGAGGGGGAGATAGCGGGAGCTAGACTGACACTACCTTAATAAGCACCCGGCAATCAAACTATCGTTACCATATACTCGCTCTCTACTCCTATCTGTTGAACTTTTCCCTCACATTAAATATAAATGGAATCATGAAACAAATGATTATGAATCATTAACAGAACTATGGCTAGCGAGGATCGATTCAGGCGTCACAATGACCAGTCATGTGAGAACATATGGGGTCATGGAGCCTCCAAGACTAATTTCAACCTTGTCTTGTCTATGGTAGCAACATTCACGAGCAGTCTACATATTAATATATCAGTAAATATTAATATATCGTTAACAGAACTGTCTAGCCAGGGTTCGATCCTGTGTCACAATGCCCAACCCTTTGAGAACAGGATAAAGTACACATCCATCTATCCACTTTACGATGAATTCTCAATCACCAGGCGCTCAGTGGAACTTATCATGCTTTCCCTGGTGCAAAAACATATGTGGTCATGGAGCCTCAGAGGCTAATTTCAACCTCATCCTGTTTGGGGTACCAGCCTTCACCAGCAGTTCATATATTAATGAAATCACGAGAAAGTGATTATGAATCATTAATAGATTTGTGGCTAACCAAGATTCGATCCTGAATCACAATGTCCAGCTCTGTAAGAACAGAACAAAGTATGCAAAATTTGCATCCCTGTGTCCAGTTGACCATCAATTCTCAAACACCATGCTCTCAATGGGACTAAGTGAGTTTTGCCTAGTGCAAGAACATACGTGGTCATAGAGCCTCCGAAACTAATTTGAACCTCGTCCTGTTTGGGGTACTAGCCTTCACAAGTGGTCTACATATTAATGAAATCATGAAACGAGTGACTGTGAATCATTAACAGAACTGTAGCTAGCCAGGATTCGATTCTGAGTCAATATTACAAACACAGGTAAAGAATGACCTGTGAAACTGGTCGTAATGGGTTTTAACAAGGAGCAAATCAAACTCGGCAGTAATATATAACTTGTATTGCCTTCACCAGATATAATTTGCCAGATGTATACAAGTATACACACTTATGTACACTATGTACACAGGTTGAATAGTAAATGCACCACACAGTGACAAAGAATGGCAAAAACAGAAGCCAGAGAGAGAGCACCATAATCAACCAGCAGGTCAGGCAAATCTACAAAATGCTTACCGGAAATAAACTACGTTGTTTCAGCTTTGGCAGGCTTACCTTTGATTGGTCAGTGAACCAAGGTACTGATTTAACGACGGTTACCATATCGATCATTAAACATTTAGCACCCAGTTCTCTGGTTGGGAGGCAGCCTATATGGGAGTGTGGCATATGCCGAATTAATTGAGACATACTCTTTGCATGCCACAACCCCATCCATGAAGGACTCTAATAGCCAGGACTAGGCCTCCACCTCAATGGGTAGCATACTACCATTACACTAAACAATAATGGAACCACCTTTCTTCTCAACTATCCAACTCAGATAGGGCTCAATTTTTATGGAGACTAAAGTCAAACTGTAGCCTAGAGCGAGGCATCAGACAGCAGGGCTAACGTTGGTTCAAGACACCTGCAGATGGCAGCAGAATGACCACTGCAGATGGCAGCAGAATGACCCACCAACAACATTAAAATACATTTTATCAAGGGAAAAAATGAGCTAAGCTACCCATACGTTCCCTAACACATCCTAACCTAAATTAAACATGGGAAAGGGAATCAGCCAGCTTATTTTCCTTGCCAGCAATATATACAAGTTTAATATTGTGAGGTGCCAGCCTGAGACTCCATCTCATCAGACATGTGTTGTGGTTTTTGATAATGTTGAGATAGATCAGTGGTTTGTGATTGCTGTAGACTGGCCACTTGGGACGACTTTGGTGAGACTGATACTTGGCAGAGAAGTAAGCCACAGGCTGCATTCACTCTTTCCCACATTTTTGTAGGAGTACTGCCCCTACCCCTGACTCACATGCATCGACCTATATAATAAAAAAGGTTTTGAAAAATCGAGAGACAGAAGAATGAGTGCAGTGCAAAATAGTCGTTTGGCTTTATTAAATGCTTGTTCACACTCTGGGTCAATTGAAATTTTTGTTTCTGGCTGGTAAGTGAGATTAGGGGGCTACAATATCTGCAAAGTTCTTACAGAATCGTCTGTAGGAACCTACCATTCATAAGAAATGCTGGAGGGATTTTTCTACCATGAGGTACTAGGTAATTCTTAATGGCAAGAACTTTAGCAAACATAGAGGCTGCTTTACCATTACCTACTTCTTGGCCCAACATGACTCACGAAATCGTAATGACACGATTGCAAACAAATCATACCCCCGGCCGGGATTGAACCCGCGGTCAGAGAGTCTCAAAACTCCAGCCCGTCGCATTAGCCACTAGACCAGCTAGCCACAATAAGATTCGTCCAACTAGGTATATTTCTACACCATAGGAAGGTTAGCAAAGGCACCACTGTGACCACAAATGCAAGTTTTTACAGACAAATCTCCAGCTAGCGTGGCCGTGACGAACTCTAGCTCAAGTCCCTTCACTGCCGTCAACATGACTCACAAAATCGTAATGACACGATTGCAAACAATCCCGGCCGTGGGTATGGTTTGTTTGCAATCGTGTCATTACGATTTCGTGAGTCATGTTGACGGCAGTGAGGGGACTTGAGCTAGAGTTCGTCACGGCCACGCTAGCTGGAGATTCGTCTGTAAAAACTTGCATTTGTGGTCACAGTGGTGCCTGTGCTAACCTTCCTATGGTGTAGAAATATACCTAGTTGGACGAATCTTATTGTGGCTAGCTGGTCTAGTGGCTAACGCGACGGGCTGGAGTTTTGAGATTCTCTGACCGCGGGTTCAATCCCGGCCGGGGTATGGTTTTTTCTTGGCCCAAGAGAGTAATAGACTGGCCAAATGATGACTTACAAATATTACAGTTAACTCGAAACTCTTAAACTTTTCAGAGATCTTTAAGTCGGGAAACACGTTGGTCCCTTGTATTGGAAACTACTAATATATCGTCTAGATAAGCTGCCGTGCCTTCAAGTCCTTTAATAAATAGACTCATGGATCAGCCTCTGGAACGTTGCCAGTGAGTTCCACATTCCGAATGGGCTCACTATATATTGATAGTGGTCTCTTGGAATTACGAAGGCAGAGATTTCCTTCACCTTATCTGTCAAAGGTACTTGATAGTAACCTTTATGGAAGTCTAGTTTGGAAACGAAAGTAGCCATACCCACAAAATCCACTACATCATGACCTCATTCACCTTATGGTAGTCTGTACACATTCGTAAACCTCTATCAGACTTCTTAACAAGGATACACGGTGAAGCCCACATACTGTATGACTCCTCCACTAATTAGTGTTCTAACCGAAATGCTACCTCCTGCTGAAGTAGCCTCTGTTTTTCAGCACTAGCTCTGTAGAGAGACAGTTGAATAGGCTTAGTATTTCCAATATCTACATCATGATATCCTAGTGTACATTTTTTTCGGGACATCCGAAAATATCTCAGGGTAAGTTTGTAAGAGTGCAGTTAGACTTACAATTTGATTTTTAGACAACCCCACTATTAAAGGTTCTTGAATCTCTGGAATGATGTGCAAGGAATCAGTGTCGTCTACAGATGCAGAGGACAAAGTCATTACTGGGACTTTATGTAGACTATTAAATATTTTAATCTGCTTTATGTGGAAAATTTTACTTTTCGAGTGTTTATCAAGGGATGCTACCACATAATTTACATCAGAGATTTTAGTTATGATCTGCATGGGTCCCATGTGGCCAGATGTAGGTTCCTGTACCAGCACCATGTCTCCTGTACTGAAGGCGTGAAATTTTGCGTTTCTCAAATGACTCTGTTTCATAGTGATTTGAGCAGATTTTAAGTTATCATTAGCCAACTGATGGGCCACCTGCAACCTTGAAGGAGGGTTGTAGAGTGCTATGCAGGCATCTTTTCCCACCCATCCTTCCATGAGCACTTGCAGAGGACCTCGTATATTGTGCCAGAAGATCAGCTCAAATGGACTCTGCCCTGTTGATTCCTCACAGTTTTTCTCATTGTGAACAACAATAGAGGAAGTGATTCATCTCAGTCTCATGGCCAACTAGTGATAGGAACTGGATATTTTCCCCCGAGACAACAATATATAGAGTCAATTCCTCTACATAGGATATTAAGCAGAAACATTCCAACAATTCTATCGGGAGATTTTAATGCTCATCACCCTGCCCTCTTTAACTGTGGAGCTGGTATTCCACTGGGTGACTTAAAAGGAAAACAACTATTTAATATCATGACTGCCAGAAACTTGTCATTTCAAGGCCCATTCTTTAAATCGTATATTGGACCTCATCCAGGGACACCAGATATAGTCCTGACAAACAGAGACTGTGACCTCTTTCATTGTCGTATATCTCCTGGTGGAAACGTAGGATCTGACCATATCCCTGTTAAAATACAACTACAAACTTCTCCATTTAGAATACCTGTTCCTCCTAAACCCAATCTTAACACCCTAGGATTTGACCCCTTCAGGGCATTTCTGGGTGACGATGAAATTGTGTCGTTGGAAAATCTACCTTCCTCTGCAATTGATGACGCGATCAGGTTCCTTTGCAATCGAATAATTGAAGCTACTAATGCAACTTGCCAATTAGCTTCCACAAAGATCTATCAACAACATAAACCTACTAGGGAAATTCGAGACGCTTTAAGAAATTATCAAGCAGAATGTCGAAGGCATCTTCAAACGCGACAACCACCAGCAGCTACATTGCACAGATTGAGGCAAGAATTAATTAACATGATTAGTCATCACAAACGTGTCTTATAGAAATTGCTAGTTCTCCAAGCTAATCAGTATAAACGTGAGCCAGCAAAATTTTGGAGTAAGATCCGACAACTTTTAGGGGCAAAGCACAAGGCAGGCTCCTAACTACCTAATTCATACCTTCACTGATGAGGGTGATGAAGATGTTGAAATTAAACTTGATGATCCACGGGACCAGGCTAATTTGATGGGTGATGTATGGGAGAAAACTCTCTCCCACTATAAGAGTCGTCGATTTAACAATAATCACTATCAGTTGGTAAATGAATGGAGAGATGAGAACTTAGATGATCTACAACCACTACCTTCCATCGATACTTCAACTCTTGAAGATACCCACCCGCTTACTAGACCTATTACATTACTCGAGATGAGTCAGGTTATTGGAAAAATGCGAAATAGAGCCCCTGGTCTTTCTGGAATAACAGTGAAACAAATAAAGTTCCTACCCAGAAATTGTAAACAGTCTTTGGTTAATATCTTTAATGCCATCTTGGCCTCAGGACATTTTCCAGTGGTTTTTAAGACTGCTAGGATGATCTTTCTTGCTAAGCCCAATAAAGACATCTACCAACCAGGGAACTATAGACCTGTATCTTTACTTGAAGTCACTGGAAAAGTTCTTGAGAAGATCATTTCCAACAGACTGAGCTACTATGTGGAGTTTAATCACCTTTTTACTGAAAAACAATTTGGCTTTAGAACGCAGAGGTACCCATCATGCAATAAATATTATTTTCGATACTGTAGCAAGTCTAAAACATCAGGGCAATCTTGCCCTATTTGCCACCAGAGATGTTCATAAAGCTTTTGATAGCTTATGGCATGATGGTCTTATATACAAACTCATTGACCTACCAGACCATAACTGGACGTTTCTAAGAGTAATGTATAATTTCTTAAAGAAAAATCATTCCCACCTTTCATGGCAGGGCGACAGAGCCTTTTATACCAACAGCTGGTGTCCCACAAGGTAAGAGTCTTAGTCCAATTCTCTTCAACATTTATGTGAATGACCTTCCTCAGCCAGAGTTTAATGATATAATTATAACACAGTTTGCAGATGATGTTATCCATGTCGTCTCATCAATTCCGGTAACAGGAAAATACAAGTATGAAAGAGTCATAGAAAAAATGAATATTGAACTTCGTTGAACATCTAATTGGGAAAAGAAATGGAGAACTACGACTAATTCTGACAAAGTCCTTGTTAGCACGATAGGATGTTTTGCATCAACCATCGAACATAAAGGGGGTATCTCCATCAGAGGTACACCTGTAGCCATTAGAAACCCTAACAAGATCTTGGGATATGAAATAGACAGGCTGCTTCACTCAACATCTCATGTAACTAAAAAGATCAACATAGCCAAAGCCGGTCTTAGCAGTCTCTTTCGATTCAATCAAGCCCCTCCACATGTCAAAAAACATCTATATAAAATGATAACAAGACCTATACTCGAATATCCATGTGTCCCAATGACATTAACAACAAAGACCAACATGCTACGGTTGCAACGGGTCCAGAATAGAGCTCTTCGCTTCATTACGGGGACCAGGAGGAGAGACAGAGTTAAAATGGCAGATTTACATGTACAACAAGATATTACTGCCTTAAATGTACGCCTTGACACCCTGAAAAAGAAACAACTCTATGCAATGCAAGAACTCTACATGCCAGATAGAGAAAATCCTATACAAGTTGAAAATACCACGGATTATATCATCAATACTCCTCCTCACAGGACTCAAAGAATGACTCTCCCACAGAGGGTCCGTCGTTTTATCCATAAAGATGATTACCATCGACCAATGATATTGAGCAACCTCCCTGCAAATGAAGATGATTGGGTAACACCAGAACCCTTCTCTGTTTACTGAGAAAATCATCGCCCCTAATTAGGGAGACATCTTATATAACATTCTACTGTAAAAATTATGCTAAATTTACTATGGTGGGACACCACCTGTAAGAAGCCATTATTGTCAAATAATTCTTTATAAACTGGCCAGGAAATTATTGCCTTCATTGTCGCTTAAATATCCGTTGTGCAATCGAAACAAAAAAAAAAAAAAAAAAAAAAAAAAAAAAAAAAAAAGCAATTGCAACGTGTATAACTACTACCAATTCAGAGTCATGTACTTATATATCTGTTATATCTGTGTGACTCTGATGGGTTAGTATTATACCCCTTTAAGAATATCTTATTAATTCACATACACATTTTCAATTACACCAAAGTGGTTGGGCCACTTACCTTTTATATCCTACCTCTCTCCCCCTCCCACCCTTTTCCAATATTTCTATCCTTGCCCATCGTTCTTCCTTGCCCATCTTACCAAAGCTCTGGTCATAAGAAGAAGATGAAGAAGTCTGTAGGAAAATGCAAGGTTTTTAAAGTTTGATGAAATCTTTCTAAGGGGCCTTGGAACTGAGGATGATCGGCAGTGGATAATTTATGAATTATACCTAGCCTAGTTAAAGCTTCTCTAAAAGCTTTGGTTGCAAAGTTAGTACCTTGATCACTCTGGATAGATTTAGGAATGCCAAAATAAGATTTAAATTTAGTTATGGCTTTGGTGTTGACACTGCACATTGGGCCTGCTTCTGGGCACCTAGTAGCTTTGTCCTTTATAGTAAACAAGTACTGGTTTCCTGACTTGGATTTTGGTAATGGTCCCACACAATCAATGATTAGCTCTGCAAATGTTTCTCCATCTGCAGGTATTGGATGAAGTGGCGCAGGTTTAATGGGGTGTCAAGGTTTACCTACTTGCTCACATTCCCTACAAGAGTGGATGTGATTCTTCACATCTTGCCTTATTTTTGGCCAGTAAAACTCTTTCAATATTCTATACAGAGTTTTATAATTCATAAATGGCCTCCTAAAGAGGAATTGTGGGCTATGTCGAAAATTTGTGACCTAAATTTTTTAAGAACTACCAGTCTATCTGATTTTGGGCCTTCCCCTACCTCCTTACCAGTTTCTGTGCAGAACAGTAGGTTGTGTTTAATTTTATATTTGACTGGGTGATCCGAGTGGGATTCACCCATGGCTGCCTGAAAAGCGAAGTTTAAGGAAGGATCTCTCTGCTGTTCTTCCCAATAGGACAGTCCCTCAGGCATGGAAAGAGAGATATCTGGCAATCCTGCAACCCTGGAGATGGAAGGCATGGTCTGGGACTTTTCACTAAATTTACGAGGCCCTGGAGAGTTTTCTAAGTAAAACAAATTGTCTAGACCTATATCTGAGTCGTCCAAGGATGGATCAGCATTCTCAACAGACATCCCTTGAGATTTTGCCCGAGTTATGGCCAACATCAGAGAATAATTAGAAACTGCAGGTTCCGGATAGTTTGTCAAATTAAGAAAGTTATTACGCAGTAATAACATGGCATCTTTCATAAGGAATCCCTCAGAAACACCTACAGTCAAATATCCTTTATAATATTTACTCTGCACATATATTTTATGAAGGAACAGAAAATACAGCTCTTTGAAATGCTTCTAAGAGAACGGAGGAGTGCAATGACGTTCTTTCAGAGAGGAGAAATACTCCATCTCTTATCAGGGAATAATAAGCCCAGGTATCCCTAAATGTTATTACTTCAATTTTGTTTTCATGCTCCTGAAAGGAGTTGTAGCAGGTACTGTAGTATGCGGCCATACCACACTCTACTTCTTACTGGTTCCTCTCAAAAGGGAAGGATGTTAATTTTCCCTAAGGGTTGGGGCTTTATTGGGCAGTTACACTTAACATTGCCGAGTTAATTACAACAGAAACAGGCCATCTCATATTTTACTTTGTCTCCCTGTTGATTTTGTGGCTGGTGCTACCCTGTGTACTTGCGTCGTTGTTCACCATGTTGACCATGAGTCTGAGGTTGTCGCTCACCAAGGTGACTGTGAGTTTCATGTCGTGGTTCACCAGACGACTTAGTTGGTTGGCGCCATTGTTCACTTTCGTCCTGCCACTTCATCCTCCAGTCAGGGACTCGTCTCTGACTATCTCTATTCTTGCCAAGCTGTTGGGAAGAAAGCTTAGACTGCTCGGACAAGGAGCGGTTAGCCTCGAAAGTGCCAGCCACCTCGCTGCTTCCAGTGCAGAGGTCAGTGAAAGACTAACCTCTAGTTATCCAACAAAAGTAAGTAGGTAAGTAAGTTTATTCAGGAATACACAAATACAGTTACATAGATTATCATAGATAGCAGCATATGTGTAGAGAATCTAGGATAACCCAAAAAAGTCAGACAGAGTGACATTTCCATTGGGGTCCTTTTACCTTATTATTATAATATAAAGGTTATAATATTTTATTATTCTATAATGAAGATAACATCTTATTATCATACTAAAAAGACTATCTACTATACGAGGGTCATTAAGATTTACAATACGAGGGTCATTACTAGGAATAAGGTAAAATTACAAGCGTGTTAGCTAAAAAATAAAAAAAAACATTCCCCTCCTTTTGTGTAGCTACATTCATCAGACACTTTTTGGTACTCTTCTTGAACTGGTTCAAGCTATGACTGGCTTCGACATGTGCGGACAGTCTGTTCCAATCCTTTATTGCTGTACAATAAAAGGTGTTTGAAGCCTGGCAAAGTTGTGCTCTCTCCCCTAGTACACTATGATTGCTTTGGTTCCCAACCTTGACAAAACTAACAGCAAGATATCCTGGACACTGTTTGCGAGCAATTTTATAAACATGATTTAGCTTCAGTTGTTTTACTGTCTTCAGCATTCAGCATATCCAACTGCTGTAATTTCGTTCTGACCTACATGCTCTCTTGGACCCAGACCCAAGATGAATCTTGCAATTTTGTTCTGGGTGATTTGCAGTCTATCTTTCACTTTTTTTTTGTCAAGGCAGAGTACCATGAAGAGCAAGCGTAATCCATATAACGTTGTATAAGGGCTAGACATAGGGCCCTGTGAGCCTCAGTAGGTAGACACTGTGCTTGTCTATAGAGGAACTTCAGTCTGGCATTCGCTTTCTTTACTACACTGTTCCCTCTCAATTCTCCTGACATGCATGGGTCAAAGGGGAATCCCAGACTAGATCAGTAAAGTTGACGACACCACTCGCTTTATACCATTTGGTAAAATTTTTTGACCGCTGCCTTACAGAGTCTACATGAGACGGACCCGGCTGACACTTGCACAATTTGAATTTCCTCCTGTACTTGGTGGGATTACACTGGTATGCTTCAAGAACCGTTGTTTTAGTAACAAGATAATTAGCAACTTCTTCATTATTTAAAACAACTGTGAACTTTTGTGCTTTGTCATACAATGCTGTATGCATCAGTGCTGCCCAATACTCTCCAGGCCACCTCAGTGTTCGAGCCTGGTTTTCAAATGCCTCGAAAAACTGTTAAGGCTCAGACTCAACAAAGCGAGGTACTAACAGCAACGCTTTTTGCACACAAAAGTAGTCATCAACAGTCTGCTTAAACTGCCTTCTCTCCATCAAACTCCTCTTTAGCAAATACTCGCTGCTCTCTGGTTGTTTCGAGATTGAGTTTAGCTAACTCAAGCGCCAAAGAAGCTGACTCGCTCTGAGACAAACCCGGTGCACCACCTGCTTCACAAGACTGCTGGTCTGACTCACGAAATCGTAATGACACGATTGCAAACAAATCATACCACGGGCGGGATTGAACCCGCTAGCTGGAGATTCGTCTGTAAAAACTTGCATTTGTGGTCAGAGTGGTGCCTATGCTAACCTTCCTATGGTGTAGAAATATACCTACTTGGACGAATCGTATTGTGGCTAGCTGGTCCAGTGGCTAACGCGACGGTCTGGAGTTTTGAGACTCTCTGACCGCGGGTTCAATCCCGCCCGTGGTATGGACTGCTGGTCAGATTGCTCTTCCCACATTACGAAGGAACCTAAGCGGAAATCGGTGATTAATAACTCCTGTAGCGGGTGATGCCTCCGTTCGGTGTGCCATAATTGCTTCAGCCCTTAATTTTTTACGAATAATGTCACGAAGCTGAGCAGCAGCGAGAGTTCGTTGGTATTCTATGCCAATGCAATGAACAATTAGCCAGCAATGCTGTAGAGATAGTTCCGGCAGATTTAGGAGAGTATATTCGGACACCATCTGCCTCACTCGTGTTGGTGGCGTAAACCACTATAACACACTGTTTGCAATGCATGCAACAAGCAGCAATAGCACAGTACAAATTGCAGGATACACACACAGTAGCAAGACTGTCAGGTAATAGAAAAGGCGATAGCGATGCAATCTGACCGATACCAAGACCAGCTCAAGCTCCAGCTCCAGGACAGAGCTCCCCATGTTATGAACAAAGGTAAATAATGGCATGTGAATCTGGCCGTAATGGGTTTCAACAAGGAGCAAACCAAACTCAGAAATAATATACAACTTTATAACATGTATTGCCTTCACCAGATATAATTTGCCAGATATATACAAGTATGTACACTTATGTACACACTGTACAGAGCTTGAACAGTAAGTGTACCACACAGTGACAAAGAATGTCAAAAACAGAAGCCAGAGAGAAAGCATTGTATTCAACCAGCAGGTCAGGCAAGTCTGCCAAATGCTTGCAGCAAGTGAACTATATTGCTTCAGCTTTGGCAGGCTTGCCTGTGATGGTCAGTGAACCAAGGTACTGATTTAACGATGGGTACCCTAACAATCGTTAAACGCTTAGCACCCGGTTTGCTGGTTGGGAGGCAGCCTATATGGGTGTGTGACATACGCTGCATAAATTGTTCTGTTCTCACAATGCACAGCCTTGTGAGAATAGAACAAAGCACACATCTCTCTATCCACTTAACCATCAATTCTCAAACACCAGGCACTCAATGAAACTGATCGTGTTTTCCCAGGTGTGAAAACATGCATGATTATGAAAGACTTTCAGCCTCATCCTGTTTGGGGTACTAGGCTTCATGAGTAATCTATATTAATTAAACCACGAGACAAGTGATTTTGAATCATTAACAGATCTGTGGCTAACCAGGATTCTATCCTACGCCGCATTGCACAATTGTGCGAGAACAGGACAAAGTACACATCCCTCTATCCAGCTGACCATCATTTCTCGAATACCAGGAGTTCAGTGGAACTGATCGTGTTTTCTCTGGTGGGAGAACATATATGGTTGTGGAGCCTCAGAGACTAATTTCAATCTCATCCTGCGCCTGATGTTTGAGAATTGATGGTCAAGTGTCTTGCAGTGAAGTATAATTTGTGAACTTTGATGTAGTGTGCATAAGGCTGAGTCCAGCTACGTTCTGAGATAATGTTTGTATATTATTTCGCTCGTTTACGAATTGTCTAACATTCTAAATGCTTTTTGTCGGATTAGACAAAACGACTTGAATACTTGGCTGCTTTTCTGGAATAATAGAAATAACGCCTAGTGTCATGTGGCCACTTGTTTTATCTGGGTTGTGTGGCAAAAGCACGATGTACTTTGATGCAGAGTGCCCAGGTTCGACTCCTGCTTTGGTCTGAGATAATGCTGTAAATAATTTCACTTATTACATGCGACAGAATAAGGCGTAACAAGTTGAACACAATAAAACATTAAATAAAAATTACAGGTTGTGTTCGTTATCAAAAGAACAGTTTGTCTTCAACTTTATACATATGTTAGACAAATGTACGTGTGTAAGTTGTTTGATTTTGTAGTTATCTTCTTGGAGAGGATCGGTGAACCTACTGCGATGCTTCCATTTATTTATGTTCAAGTTGATACTCTGAAATGTTTAATTTGAATTACCAAAACTCTTTTATTCTGTCTCACTCGTTTTTCTGTCTATTTTGTTTTTATAGACCTTAGGATTTGAAGCCCTTAGGTTTATATGAGGAAGTTTGAAAAATAAAAACAACAACAACAACAACAACAACAACAACAACAACAACAACAATAAC
>NC_091302.1:24513119-24538666 GCF_038502225.1 Cherax quadricarinatus
TTATGAGGCTAAGGTCGCAAGGAAAAAAAAAAGTAACCCAAAAGGGTTCTTTCAGTTATACAGAAGTAAGATTAGGGACAAAATAGGCCCACTTAAGAGTAACTCTGGTCAGATCACTGACAGTGATAAGGAAATGTGTGAAAATTTCAATTCTTACTTCTTCTCAGTTTTTACTCAGGAAGATACTAGCGAAATTCCAAAAATAATAAATTATGTAGAACAGGACGATAATAAACTATGCACGATTGTAGTAACAACTGACATGGTCCTCAGACAGAGAAATTAAAAGCTAACAAATCCCCAGGCCCTGATGAACTGTTTGCAAGGGTGTTAGAGGAATGTAAAGAGGAACTTACCATACCTTTGGATAATCTCCTCAAAATATCACTACAAACTGGCATAGTGCCTGATAAGTGGAAAATCGCAGATGTAATACCTATTTACAAAGGTGACAGGTCCTTAACTTCGAACTATAGACCAATAAATCCTACCTCCACAGTGGGAAAATTTTTGGAATCAATAATTGCTGAAACAATTTGCAGCCATCTCGAAAGGCATAAATTGATAAATAAATCTCAGCACGCTTTTGCAAAGGGGCGTCCGTGTCTTACGAATTTACTAACTTTCTTCACTAAGGTATTTGAGGAGGTAGATCATGATAATGAATATGATATTGTGTATATGGACTTCAGTAAGGCTTTCAATAGGGTTCCACATCAGATGCTATTGAGGAAACTTAAGGCACACGGAATAGGAGAAATAATTTCCTGGGTGGAGGCATGGTTGACGAATAGGCAGCAGAGAGTTTGCATAAATGGGGAGAAATCAGAATGGGGGCACGTTACAAGCGATGTTCCACAGGGGTCAGTGTTGGGCCCGTTGGTGTTCACAATTTACATAAACGACATAGATGTGGGAATAAATAGCTACCTAAGCAAATTTGCTGATGACACCAAAATAGGTCGTCCAATTCATTCTAAGGAGGACATTAGAGCACTCCAGGAGGATATGTTAAACTACATCTGCCACTTCTCCGACCACTGCAAGCAGTGGTCAGAGAAGTGGCAGATGTAGTATAACATAAACAAATTCAAAGTTCTAAATGTTGGACAGGAAAATAACTATGCCACATATAAACTAAATAATGTAGATCTTAATATTACGGATTGCGAAAAGGATTTAGGAGTTCTGGTTAGCAGTAATCTAAAACGAAGACAACAGTGCATTAGTGTTCGCAATAAAGCTGACATAATCCTTGGCTTCATAGCAAGAAGTATAAATAATAGGAGTCCTCAGGTTGTTCTTCAACTCTATATATGTTTGGTTAGGCCTCATTTGGATTATGCTGTGCAGTTTTGGTTATCGTATTACAGAATGGATATAAATGCACTGGAAAACGTACAAAGGAGGATGACAAAGTTGATCCCAAGTATCAGAAATCTTCCCTATAAGGAAAGACTGAGGGCCCTGAACCTGCACTCTCTGGAAAGGCGTAGAATTAGGGGGGATATGATTTAGGTGTATAAATGGAAAACAGGAATTAATAAAGGGGATGTAAATAGAGTGATAAAAATATCTAACACAGACAGTACTCTCAGCAATGGCTTTAAATTGCAAAAATTCAGATTCAGAAAGGATATAGGAAAGCACTGGTTTGGTAATAGAGTTGTGGATGAGTGGGACAAAGTCCCGAGTACCCTCATAGACGCTAAGACGTTGTGTAGTTTTAAAAATAGGTTGAATAAATACATGAGTGGGTGTGGGTGGGTGTGAGTTGGACCTGTCTAGCTTGTGATACTTGGTCTGGTATCACTAGGTCAAGGTGCTGGCTTAAGCCGGCACGAGAATTGGAGCTGCCTCGTATAGGCCAGTAGGCCTGTAGCAATGTTCCTTCTTTTTTATGTTCTTATGTTCTTACTTCTATATTATGAAAAAACGTCGTGGGGATCACAAAACATATAGGAGAAATGGAGACACTAGCGTTCCATCTATGAAAGTGGAGGACACGTCCAATTCATTGGATCAAGAGCCTTTCACCTACATTAAAACAAAACCTTCTAGTGCAATTAGATCACGAATTCCATAAATTTCAGAGTATTTTACATAAAACTGATCAAGTACTAATTGCTTCCTCAGGTTACTCTTCTGAGGCGTACTTCTTCGGGACACAGCTCACCATCAGTGTGTTAGGAATCATCTTGGGCTCCATTTTTGTTTACAAAGTGACGCTACCAGTCTTCTTCAACCTCCGACTAGTTTCTCTTAATGAGGTAAGGTCTATATATATACCTACTTTATGTAGGTGGTACCTCCCTTTATATTTGATTATATATATGTATATATATATATATATATATATATATATATATATATATATATATATATATATATATATATATATATATATATATATATATATATATATATATATATATATATATATATGTGTGTGTGTGTGTGTGTGTGTGTGTGTGTGAGTGTGTGTGTGTGTGTGTGTGTATGTGTGTGTGTATGTGTGTGTGTGTATGTGTGTGTGTGTATGTGTGTGTGTGTATGTGTGTGTGTGTGTGTGTGTGTGTATGTGTGTGTGTGTGTGTGTGTGTGTGTGTGTGTGTGTGTGTGTGTGTGCGAGTGTGTATTTTATATTTTTACTATTATTAACACGTCGGCCGTTTCCCACCAAGGCAGGGTGGCCCGAAAAAGAAAAACTTTCATCATTCACGCCATGAATGTCTTGTCAGAGGCATGCTTACACTACAGTTATAAAACTGCAACACGAACAGCCCTCCTTCCGAGTGCCGGCACTGCATTTGCCATCTCCAGAAATCAAGTCCGGCCTGCCAGTTTCCCTGAATCCCCTCACAAATGTTACCATGCTTACTCTCCAACAGCACGTCATGTCCTAAAAACCATTTGTGTCCATTTGCTCCTATCTAACACACACTCACGCATGTTTGCTTGTCGTCCTAGCAAGCCCCTTGCACACAAAACCTCATTTACCCCCTCCTCCAACCTTTCCTAGGCCGATCCCTACCTTTCCATTACTACAGTTCAGAGTTATACACTCTTCAAGTCATTCTACTTCGTTTCACCCACTCTACATGGCCAAACCATCTTAATAACCCCTCCTCAGCAATCTGGATAATAATTTTGGTAATCCTGCACCTACTTCTAATCTCCAGACTACGGATTCTCTGCGTTATATTCACACCACACGTTGCCCTCAGACGTGACATCTTCACTGCCTCTAGCCTTCTCCTTGTTGCAACATTCACCAACCATGCCTCACACCCATACAAGAGTGTTGGTATAACTGTACTCTCATACATTCCCTTCTTTGATTTCAAGGATAAAGTTCTTTGTCTCCACAGACTCCTCTGTGCACCACTCACCTTTATCTCCTCGTCAATTCTATGATTCACCTCATCTTTCCTAGACCCATCTGCTGACACGTCTACTCCCAAATATCTGAATACATTCACCTCTTTATTGCTCTCTCCCTCCAATTTGATATCCAATCTTCCATTACCGAATTTTTTGTTATCCTCATCAATTTACTGTTCCCAAGCTTCACTTTTAATTCCCTTCTTTTACATACCCTAGCAAACTCATCAGTCAACCTCTGCAACTTCTCTTCAGAATCTCTCAAAAGCGGAGTGTCATTAGCAAAGAGCAACTGTGACAACTCCCATTTTGTGTTAGATTCTTTATCTTTTAACCCCACACCTCTTGCCAACACCCACGCATTCACTTCTCTTACAACTCCATCTATAAATATATTGAACAACCAAGGTGACATCACACATACCTGTCTAAGGCCTACTTTTACTGGGAAATAATTTCCTCGCCTACATACCGAGCCTCATTATCCTCTTAGTTACTCTACACTGCTTTCAATAACCTACCTCTTATTCCATACATTTGCAACATCTGCCACATTGTTCTATCTAGGCTGGAATATTGCTGCACACTAAGAGCATCTTTCAAGGCAGGTGAAATTGCTGACCTAGAAAATGTACAGAGAACCTTCACGGCGCGCATAACGGAGATAAAACACCTCAATTACTGGGAGAGCTTGAAGTTCCTGAACCTGTACTCCCTGGAGCGCAGGCGGGAGAGATACATGATTATATATACCTGGAAAATCCTAGAGGGACTAGTACCTAACTTGCACACGAAAATCACTCACAACGAAAGCAAAATACTTAGCAGACGATGCAACATCCCCCAGTAAAAAGCAGGGGTGTCACTAGCACGTTAAGAGACAATAAAATAAGTGTCAGGGGCCCGAGACTGTTCAACTGCCTCCCAGCATACATAAGGGGGATTACCAATAGATCCCTGGCTGTCTTCAAGCATGCACTGGACAAGTACCTAAAGTTGGTACCAAAAGTCGGCTGTGGCTCGTATGTTGGATTGCGTGCAGCCAGCAGTAACAGCCTAGTTGATCAGGCTCTGATCCACCATGAGGCCTGGTCACAGACCGGGTCGCGGGGGCGTTAACCCCCGGAACTCTCTCCAGGTAAACTCTAGGTATCCACCCTATCATACGCCTTTTCCCAATCCATAAATGCCACAAAAACCATATTTTTAGTTGAATAAGGATGGGTGTCCCTTTTGGATTGTAAAAAGTATTTCTAGCAATTTTAAAAGATTTATCAATTACGTTACTTGGATATTTCAGATCATTAGCTATTTCATAAATTTTGGATATTTCTTCATCTATTACCTCTGGACTACAAACACGCTAAGCTCTCAAAAACATTGATGAGAAAACCGACAGTTTAACTCTATCTTGATATGAAGAATAATAGTGCATATAGAAACAGTTATTTATAGGTTTTCTGTAAATTTTAAATTTGAAGTCATTATTACCTTTAATAATTAAAACAACTAGAAAAGGCAATGTTTTTTATAGTTCCTTGATAATGTGAGAAGTCAGGAAAACACTTGGAATTTCACTATTCTTTCACAGTGGTTGTTTTGTACACACACACACACACACACACACACACACACACACAAACACACACACAAACACAAACACACACACAAACACACACACAAACACACACACAAACACACACACAAACACGCACACAAACACACACACAAACACACACACAAACACACACACAAGCACACACACAAACACACACACAAACACACACACAAACACACACACACACACACACACACACACACACACACACACACACACACACACACACACACACGTATATATATATATATATATATATATATATATATATATATATATATATATATATATATATATATATATATATATATATATATATATATATATATATATATATATATATATATATATATATATATATATATATATATATATATATATATATGTATATATATTAATAAACAGAATACATTTACAGAAAACACAAACATGAATACTCTGGCACAATGTATTAAAGATCATGAATTTCCTCCAGCTACTCCGAAGCCGGACGTGAGCCAAGTATGCAGCAGGCATTTCCCCTCTGGATGGCCATGCTGAGGTGCTGGAAAATGAAAGTGGCTACCCTTGGGTTCCTGGTGGTGTCGATGAGTCTGGAACCCAATTCTTTAAGGAAACGTGTGGCATTTTTTCCCCATGATCCCAAGGTCTCTGATCCTACTGGGACAAATTAATACTGCTGGCTTATGTTCCTGTACTTGCTGATCTTGTACTCCTTTCTGTGGTCAGCAGTTCCTGTCGCCCAACACTGTGATGGATATAGGTGTCAGCCAGTGTGGACACACAGGTATAGTCCCATGCTGAGAGCTTGCCATTCTTCCAATGATAGATAGTGATCCCGTCGGGGTGGATTGCTGGGTTGTGGGTATTGTTGGCTGCTAGTGATTAGGGCTCCCTTTCGGCTGGGCATCCAGCTGTAGCATGGGTTCTCTTTATGATGTTATTGACCTCATTGTGTCTTGCATGCAAGCCCTTGGTTTTGGAACAGTTAAGACCATGTAGACCTTATTGGTCTGCTTGTGCTTCACCGCAAATACATGTATATTCTGTGTGAATTGGGGCAGCAAGGTACAGAGCCACTGCAATACAGATGGTCTTAGGGCCGAGTCGCGTTCCCATTGCTGATATGGGAACTGTTTGGAGGAAGTTCCCGGAGTGATGTGTGCTCACAGCCTGGAGATGGGCAGTGTCCCTATCTGATGTTGCAGCCCTGAACATGTTGGCAAGCACCTTTTCAGTGATTGGGCCATCCCAGCTTGACTGTGAGCCAGTGCTGGAGCAGGAAGAATCTCCCATTCAATGATGGCACTGGTATAGCTAGGGTCCTGTATTCCTGCTGAGTCACTGAGGTTATTAGAAAGAGTTTGTCTAATCAACTCATTTAATGCTATGGAAGAGGATAGGAAAGCTGGTAGAGCAATCTGGGAGGATCTGCATCCTCCCAGCCCCCCAAGCCTGACCGGAAGTGAGGTTCACAACCACTGTCCATCTTCGAGGGAAAGATTCAATACACTCTCTAGCATGGCCTTCAGGAGAGAGTCATATTCCTTGAGTTTTGGACTGCTGAAGGCTGGGGAGCATCTCAGAAAGTAGGTAAGCTTTGGTATTGACAGGCACCTGGTGAGTAGGTAGAAAGCATCATGTGTGTCAATGTCTTTCATCCTGCTTTCCATCGTTCGGAGGACTGAGACTTTTTTTTCTACGATCAGATCGATGGCATTGAACCCAAGAGGAGCACCAAGGATAGTGCTATTGGCTGGATCAATGGCTCATGCTCCTGGTAAAATGGCACTAATATTCTGGATCATCTGTCGATTGGTAGAAACTATTTCACACTTGGTGGGGTTTAAAGATAGGCCCAGGCTTTCTCCCGTGTCTTTAATTTTACTGATGTACTCTAGGAGAGATTCTTTTGTGCCAGCTAGGGTACCATCACCCAGGAACCAGATATTGAGCTCACTGGAGAGTGCTTCTGTGACTTCATTGATAACCAAACAGAATAAAAAGGGGGCGAGATGGTCTCCCTGTTGCATGCCCTCACATGAGTCAATTTCAGGGTCCCCAAACAATAGTTTGGAAGTCACACTATAACACGATTCTATGAAGGGATAAAGGGAAGGGAAGTTTTTATAAACTGCTTGGAGAGCAGAATCCCTTCTGACTGATTTGAAAGCATTGGCAAAGTCCAATTTGACCAAGGCTTTTTCATCGGACATGTTTTTGATATATACTCGTGCTGCATGGGCAGCTGCTTCACATCCCTTTTGAACACCAAAACCGAGCTGAGTTGGTTTCAGCATTGGAGCAGGCTCTTGACTCACCATTCTTACTTGGCGACTAGGCGCTGAAGGGTGTTGCCCACTGCAATGGGCCTGATTCTGCCATCCTTTTCTCGGAGGGCACACAATGAGGCACCAAAGAAAAGGGGTCTGATGGCCTCTGGGACACTGCCAGCCAGGCACAGGTTTTAAAATTTGGTGAGTTCAGACAGCAGCCTGGATTGAGTGTTGAGAGTTTTAAGTGTTGAGGCCTTAAACTGGTGAATCATCCTGCTGAGCCCTGTGGAAGTGACTTAGTAGCTCTATACACATCAGCATCCTGTAAGGTTAGATGTTCTTCACCTGCTGCAATGTCAGGGATGTCAATGTTGGTACTGGGAGCCCTGGGTGGATGTTTGTCCTTCAGAGCTTGCGCCCTGCTGACGTCCTTGGGAGCAATGGTATCCTCACTGGTTATAAGCCTCAGAGCTCCAATAGTATTACCCTCTTCTCTTTTTTTTTTTTTGCTAATTTGGGCTCTGATTTTTGAGGCGTTGCATGTCCTGTTGTAGGCATTTGCCTGGCGGGTGTTTGTTGCCCTAGGGGGGAGACAGACGAGGTTGTCATCCCTTGGGAATGCACTTATGCCCCTAATAACATGTGTTGCTAGTGACTTGTCCCTCCTTGGTGGGACAGCCAAACAGGCATCGCCAAAAAGCAACAGGTTGTGCCAGTATCTGTTGTTTGAAAGAGTATCGTTAACATTCTTCAGAGGTCAGTGAATTTGCTAGCAACTTGAGGGCGAGCTGCTTTGGGTATGTGTGTATGTGTGTCAGAGTCCTGGTGGATGTTAATTTGAATGCAGATTTGAGGTCCTCTGTAGAGGTGAAGTCACAGTAGCTGTCAGCACTGTCTCCTGGGAGGGGCTGTTGATTGTTCTCCTTTGGAGCTCTCCTGGAGCCTAGACATCCACTGTGTGCACGAATGTTGCCATTTGAGGGACTGAGTGCACATTCCCTGTAGCACACCCGGCAGATGCCTCGTGAACGACGGCTTTGGCTCTGTCGTGGAGATTCCTGGGAACCCGCGACTACTTGTGACATTGCTGATATCGTGTGGGCCAGCTGCGGGGTGATGGGTGAAGGACAGCATTGATGCATGGGGGATTAGGGTGGGGGAGTAGCGACGGGCAGAACTTGTAATTGGTGGGGCACTAAATGGTAACACCTTTGGTCAGGAAGTCAGTGGGCCTAGGCTGGGATGTGGGGAGGGGATCAGGGATGGAGGACGGAGGGAGTGGCCCTGTGTCTTCACTAAAGATGCACATCACTGACTAACTTTTGCTAATTGTTATACACTTATTATTCAATTTAGATAAAACCCTCGCCATTTGGCACACTAATCACTATGCTCTCACAATTAACCGAGGTGTTCTTCTGTTCAACATCCAATGAGGTGTCGTGAGCGGACACTTCCTCCCCCAACCCCCGAACCCGGCAGGACACAGAGGTAAACAAAACCTCCTCCACATCACCGCTGGAAGGATAC
Source organism: Cherax quadricarinatus (assembly GCF_038502225.1). Taxonomy (NCBI): domain Eukaryota; kingdom Metazoa; phylum Arthropoda; class Malacostraca; order Decapoda; family Parastacidae; genus Cherax; species Cherax quadricarinatus. Next base: position 24,521,928 of record NC_091302.1, read on the forward strand.
CCTCACCACCGCTACTCCACAAATCCCAGCATGCACTCTGCACTTTCACTAATACAGAAGCAACGGTCTGATGAAGAGAATTGTCACAACTCTGTTATCTCCGGTGGATACTCATGATAATGTCTACTAAAACTGGCCCATGTAAACCATGTTGGTTCCTGGTTTACACACAAAATGTATGGAGGACCACAAACTGGCTTCCTCCCTCCACGAAAGCAAGTTATATATATATATATATATATATATATATATATATATATATATATATATATATATATATATATATATATATATATATATATATATATATATATATATATATATATATATATATATATATATATATATATATATATATATATATATATATATCATCCAGAACAGGCTGGAGGCAGTGGAGATGTCATGTCAGAAGGCAATGTGTGGTGTGAATATAATGCAGAGAATTCGTAGTTTGGAAGTTAGGAGGAGGTGCGGGATTACCAAAACTGTTGTCCACAGGGCTGAGGAAGGGTTGTTGAGGTGGTTCGGACATGTAGAGAGAATGGAGCGAAACAGAATGACTTCAAGAGTGTATCAGTCTGTGGTGGAGGGAAGGCGGGGTGGGGGTCGGCCTAGGAAAGGTTGGAGGGAGGGGGTAAAGGAGGTTTTGTGTGCGAGGGGCTTGGACTTCCAGCAGGCATGCGTGAGCGTGTTTGATAGGAGTGAATGGAGACAAATGGTTTTTAATACTTGACGTGCTGTTGGAGTGTGAGCAAAGTAACATTTATGAAGGGATTCAGGGAAACCGGCAGGCCGGACTTGAGTCCTGGAGATGGGAAGTACAGTGCCTGCACTCTGAAGGACGGGTGTTATTGTTGCAGTTTAAAAACTGTAGTGTAAAGCACCCTTCTGGCAAGACAGTGATGGAGTGAGTGATGGTGAAAGTTTTTCTTTTTCGGGCCACCCTGCCTTGGTGGGAATCGGCCAGTGTGATAATAAAAAAAAATAATAAATATATAAACACTGAACTCTGGCTGAAGGAGACTCGAACCTACGAACCTTGGAACAAGGTATGCAGTGCTTTACCAATCTACCCACACTGGACCAATACCTTGGAGTCCAGCTTGTGCTAGACTTTGATCAAGGTAGCCAGCTTTCAGGGAGAAGGCTTACAGCTTTTCATCTCATCCCCTGCATGCATCAGCCTTACTAGAGATATTAACAATGCATGAAATTTGCAAGAGCAGGCGAAATATACACAAACACTGATCTCTTGCTGAAGGAGACTCGAACCTACGAACCTTGGAATAAGGTATGCAGTGCTTTTCCAATCTACCCACACTGGACCAATACCTTGGAGTCCAGCTTGCGCTAGACTTTGATTCAATGCCGCCAGCTTTCAGGGAGAAGGCTTACAGCTTTTCATCTCATCCCAAGTGTGGGTAGATTTGTAAAGCACTGCGTACCTTGTTCCAAGGTTTGTAGGTTCGAGTCTCCTTCAGCCAGAGATCAGTGTCTGAGTATATTTCGCCTGCTCTTGCGAATTCCTTGCATTGTTAATATCTCTAGTAAGGCTGATGCATGCAGGGGATGAGATGAAAAAGTTGTAAGCCTTCTCCCTGAAAGCTGGCTGCCTTGGATCAAAGTATAACAAAAGCTGGACTCCAAGGTATTGGTCCAGTGTGGGTAGATTGGTAAAGCACAGCGTACCTTGTTCCAAGGTTCGTAGGTTCGAGTCTCCTTCAGCCAGAGATCAATGTTTGTGTAGATTTCGCCTGCTCTTGCGAATTCCTTGCACATATATATATATATATATATATATATATATATATATATATATATATATATATATATATATATATATATATATATATATATATATATATATATGTCGTGCCGAATATGTAAAACTGGCCAATTAGCAAGAACTCATTTCAAATTAGGTCCTTTCTGAAATTTTATCTTATACGTTTAATGTTATTATTATTATTAAATATTAGCCGGTATTCTCCCGGCCCGGGCCTTTTCCAAGTGGTGGCCCGGCCTTGGCTCCCTCTTTAGGGAGTGTCTGAGACCTAAGTCTCCCATGGGAGAAGGCACAAGTACCTCCTCATCTTTGGGACCAACTGTCCCCAGGCCTAGCCACAAGCTAGGCCTCTCTGGTCTGCCATCCCCGCCACAAGGGGGCAAATGGGAATGACAGTCTTATGAGCTAAAGGCTCGGGCTCAGGCACCTACCCTACCCTAGAAGGGTTAGGCATGGTATCGATCTAAGTTTAATGATATATTTTTACCATTAAAGTTAATGTAAAAAATTTTAATTTTGCACCAAAAGAATCTTAGGAAACTTTCCTAAACTTATTATAACAAGAGTAATTTATTTTACCCTAACACAACTAAATATATTTTAGATTTGTTTACAATAATTTAATACTAAACAAACACAGTGAAATATATTTTTTTTTTCGATAGGTTCAGAATGATTTTGGCGAAATTATTGCATAAAAAAATTTTTGCTTGTCCTATATGGCAAGATGAGCGTTGCTATTTAAGCCAAGATCGCAAGTTCTGCCTATTCGGCACGACATACATACATACATGCATACACACACACACACACACACACACACACACACACACACACACACACACACACACACACACACACACACACACACACAAATTCAGGTGTGACATCAGGAAATTCAAAGTCAGGCGCAGACAAGGGGATGGTAAGCAACAACGGAGACATGCCGAACATGAAGGCCCTATCAGACCCACGTGGGGCCAGGGAAAAGACGACGAGCACACTAAGATCAAACGACAGGTCCGAAGACAATGAAGGTATGCTATATGCAGAGATTCTAACAGCCAACTGCAGTAGCAAGGGACAGCTGGTCAGGAAAGACAGTCCACTGAGAATAGAAGTTTCAGATATGACAGGGACTGAAGGCAAGAACATGTCAATGGAAGGAAATAAAATGCCTCAGAGGACGCAGATGGAGACTCAGTGGGAGGAGGAAAGGGCGAGGTCAGTTTTTGTGTACGGGCTCCAAGAAGCCAAGGGGGCCAACTTTGAAGAAATAAATCAGGAGGAGAAAAAAAATGATTGAAGGCATCATGAAAACAATAGGGGAGGGCAATATGACCCAGGTGACAAATTTTCAGAGAATTGGGTGGTTTGCGAGTGGAAGGATACAGCCTGTCAGAGTAACTTTCAAGGAAGAATCAGTTCGAACCAGGATTCTGCAAGAGAAAGCAAGACTGAGGGACAAAGAGGGGTACCAGAGAGTATACCTCGACCGCGACAGAACACAAGAAGAAAGGACTACACTGAAAGAGAGGGTACAGAGACGCAAGGAGGAACGAGAAGCAATGAAAATGAGCAGGACCCAGACACAGGAGGAAGGGCAAACACACCCCACAGAATCTCCCACCAAAAGACTCCACCCGCGACATTCCCAACGCAACTGAACAACCTATACTACAACCCACTCACTGTTCCCTCTGCCACCAATCCCCATATCACAAACCTCACCCCAACAGCTGTCCCTTATGGGCATTCTGACCCCACCCCCATCAACACAAACCCCACCTACACCACAGCCCCATATAGGCCCCCACCAAGGCTCTCGCTCCCCCAACCCCAATATTCTTGCATGACCACAATGATAGAAAAGAAACTAAAGGTTTGGTACACAAACGCGGATGGAATAATGAATAAACATGAGGAGTGGAATGAAAAAATCAGTGAAAAATCCCCAGACATCATAGCAGTCACAGAAACAAAACTCGCTGAGACAATAACAGACACAATCTTCCCAACAGGATATCAGATCCTGAGGAAAGATAGAAGGAGTAGAGGGGGAGGAGGGGTTGCACTGCTCATAAAACACCGATGGGGATTTGAGGAAATGGAAGGCATGGACATGATTGGAGAAAGAGACTACATTGTAGGTACAATTCAGTCCGGAGAACATAAAGTAGTCATTGGAGTGATGTATAACCCACCACAGAACTGCAGGAGGCCAAGAGAGGAGTATGAAGAAAACAACAGGGTGATGGTGGACACACTGGCTGAGGTGGCAAGAAGAGCTCACTCGAGCAGAGCAAAGTTACTGGTAATGGGCGATTTCAACCACAGGGAGATCGACTGGGAAAACCTGGAGCCACATGGGGGTCCCGAAACATGGAGAGCCAAGATGATGGATGTGGTACTTGAAAACCTCATGCATCAACATGTCAGGGACACAACCAGAGAGAGAGGGGAGGATGAGCCAGCAAGACTGGATCTTGTGTTCACCCTGAGCAGTTCAGACATTGAGGACATCACTTATGAGAGGCCCCTTGGAGCTAGCGATCATGTGGTTCTGAGTTTTGACTATATAGTAGAGTTACAAGTGGAGAAGGTAACAGGAACTGAAGGGGACAGGCCAAACTATAAAAGGGGGGACTACACAGGTATGAGAAACTTCCTGCAGGAGGTTCAGTGGGACAGAGAAATGGTAGGAAAATCAGTAAACGAGATGATGGAATATGTGGCAACAAAGTGCAAGGAGGCAGAGGAAAGTTTTGTTCCCAAGGGAAACGGAAATAATAGGAAGACCAAAACGAGTCCTTGGTTTACCCGAAGGTGTAGGGAGGCAAAAACTAAGTGCAACAGAGAATGGAAAAGGTACAGGAGGCATAGGACCCAGGAAAACAAGGAGATTAGTAGAAGAGCCAGAAACGAGTATGCACAGATAAGGAGGGAGGCCCAGCGACAGTATGAAAACGACATAGCATCGAAAGTCAAATCTGACCCGAAACTGCTGTATAGCCACATTAGGTGGAAGACAACAGTCAAGGACCAGGTGATAAGGCTGAGGAAAGAAGGTGGAGAACTCACAAGAAACGATCAAGAGGTATGTGAGGAGCTCAACACGAGATTTAAGGAAGTATTTACAGTAGAGACAGGAAGGACTCTTGGGGGACAGACCAGATGGGGACACCAGCAAGGAATACACCAACAAGTGTTGGACGACATACATACAGATGAGGAGGAGGTGAAGAAACTGCTAAGGGACATCGATACCTCAAAGGCAATGGGACCAGACAACATCTCCCCATGGGTCCTTAGAGAGGGAGCAGATATGTTGTGCGTGCCACTTACCACAATCTTCAACACATCCCTGGAAACTGGGCAACTACCTGAGGTATGGAAGACGGCAAATGTAGTTCCCATTTTTAAAAAAGGAGACAGAAAAGAGGCACTAAACTATAGACCTGTGTCATTGACGTGTATAGTATGCAAAATTATGGAGAAGATTATCAGGAGGAGAGTGGTGGAGCACCTGGAACGGAACAATAGTATAAATGCCAACCAGCACGGATTCACGGAAGGCAAATCCTGTGTCACAAACCTTCTGGAGTTTTATGATAAAATAACAGAAATAAGACAAGAGAGAGAGGGGTGGGTTGATTGCATCTTCTTGGACTGCAAGAAGGCCTTTGACACAGTTCCTCACAAGAGATTAGTGCAGAAGCTAGAGCATCAGGCGCATATAACAGGAAGGGCACTGCAATGGATCAGAGAATACCTGACAGGGAGGCAACAACGAGTCATGGTACGTAATGATGTATCACAGTGGGCACCTGTGACGAGCGGGGTCCCACAGGGGTCGGTCCTAGGACCAGTGCTATTTTTGGTATATGTGAACGACATGACGGAAGGGTTAGACTCAGAAGTGTCCCTGTTTGCAGATGATGCGAAGTTAATGAGGAGAATTAAATCTGATGAGGACCAGGCAGGACTTCAAAGAGACCTGGACAGACTGGACACCTGGTCCAGCAAATGGCTTCTCGAATTTAATCCTGCCAAATGCAAAGTCATGAAGATGGGGGAGGGGCACAGAAGACCACAGACAGAGTATAGGCTAGGTGGCCAAAGACTGCAAACCTCACTCAAGGAGAAAGATCTTGGGGTGAGTATAACACCGAGCATGTCTCCGGAAGCACACATCAATCAGATAACTGCTGCAGCATATGGGCGCCTGGCAAACCTGAGAACAGCATTCCGATACCTTAGTAAGGAATCATTCAAGACACTGTACACCGTGTATGTCAGGCCCATACTGGAGTATGCAGCACCTGTTTGGAACCCGCACTTGATAAAGCACGTCAAGAAACTAGAGAAAGTACAAAGGTTTGCGACAAGGTTAGTTCCAGAGCTAAGGGGAATGTCCTATGAGGAAAGATTAAGGGAAATCGGCCTGACCACACTGGAGGACAGGTGTTGAGAATTTTGGCCTTACCTGCTGTGTTTATTATAACTATATATAATGAACACTTAGCTGATAAATGACAGCAAATCGTCTACACAGCCGCCCCTGCAGACGAGGTCTAGAAGCTGTCGAAACCATCACAACAGTGGGCTGTCAAGAGATACAATTTGTAAGTATAAATTACCCCTAGGGGGTGTTATGTCAGCATATTTCATTCGATGATGGCTGACGAAATACCTACTTGTTTGGACTCAAAAGTCCACACCTTACTGCCGATTATAGGTTGATTACAAACTCCTTGTGACTCAAGAATTGCGCAATCCCCCGATCTACAAGAAATTCGTAACATACCTTGCTCTTTGTAACGTGAGCTATGGTGTTCTCAACACCTTCGACAGATATCGGTGACTTGATAGAAGCTGAAGTGTCCTTGGATGTCCACGTCTTCCATTGTCTAGGAAACGCACACTGGTACACTATGTTCCACAAGATTTGTCTTTATTGTTCACAATGTATCACAATAGAAGCTGATCACACTTCTATTAAGTGTTTGTGTTAGAGACACTTTGTTCACACTAACGCACAGATCAGTATCCTGGCGTCAGTCTCACTCTCCATAGAGTCAAAGATAGTCTGGCCAGACGCCACAGCGCTCCATGCCGTCTCTGCCCCCAGCACAAAAAAAACCGCTGACCTAGTACCTTGCATCCTTGTCACCTCCTCGATGAAGCAAAGCAGAATGTTTGTTTCTTGCTGTCTTAATCATAGACAACAATGTACACTATCTTTACTATGGTAATAAAGTGGGAGCAGGATTTTCCTTAATTGTCCTGCTAAAGTAAGAATGTATTGTCTCTTATAAAAATACACGTTGCAACACCGCTGCAAGGAGCAGAGGTCACTTGACTACGTGGCATAGCATCTGTGATCAATTACTCACTCTAGCAGTAAACAAGACGCTTGCCCCCTCTGAGTGGCCCCTCAGGGCTGAGAGGGCTTGGCCCCTCAGGGCTGAAAGGGCTGAAGGGGGCTGATACCCCCCTCCTGGAGAAAATTTCTCCACACTGGGGGGCGGCAGAGGTTCGCTGCAGGTGAACTATTCATCACTTAACATTAATTTAATTTTCTCACTCGCCACCACTGCTGCTTGTCTTTTCTGAACAGCTTTAGTCTGTGTGGTTTCTGGAGAATCACTAATTTTGTTTTCAACACTGTGTAATTCTAACGGCACTAGTTTATTTATTGTCTGCTTATTCACTACACCTTTGCTCAAAACATCAACTGTCCTGATGATTCCATTTGCATCAGGATATATGGTCACAATTTTTCCAAGTGGCCATTGGGACCTCGGACCATCATTGTCGATAATCACTATGTCACCAGGTCTTAAGGACTTATGATTTTAGGAACACCAGCTCCATAGAAGTGTTCTCTCAATGAGGTGAGATAGTCTTCTCGCCAAATTTTCTCCCAACATTCAATCACTTTATTAAGGTGTTTGAATTTACGTCTGAGTTGCTCAGGTTCGTAATAAGTAGGATCCTCTATGATTTCTTTATCATTCATGGGAGGAACAGGTTCGAGCCTTCTGCCATGGAGTAAATGAGATGGACTTAACACTTCTAAATTGTCCAGATCATCGGTAACATAAGTTAGAGGTCTGTTGTTGACTCTATTTTCTATTTCAGTCACAACTGTACGGAATTCTTCTAAGTCTATTCTCTGACGATGAAGAGTCTTCCTTAAACAACGTTTTACAATGCCGATCATTCTTTCATAAAATCCGCCGTGCCATGGAGATTTAGGAGGAATGTATCTCCAACGACATCTGCGTTGATTCAGCATCTGTTGTACTTCTGGTTGATCAAAGATCTTGCTTATATAAGCAGCACCAGCAACAAAGTTCGTTGCATTATCTGAAATCATCAGTCTGGGACATGCCCTTCTGGCTGCAAACCTTCTGAATAATTTGATAAAAGTTTCAGCAGACATGTCAGTGGCTACTTCTAGATGTACTGCTCTAGTTGTAGCACAAGTGAACAAACAGATGTACACCTTGATGGGAACTTTGTCAACTGTTTTGGTTAAAATTATTGGTCCAGTGTAATCTACACCTGTCACCTCAAATGGAGTGATATGACAAACTCTTTCAGAGGGATATGGAGGTGGACCTGGATACTGACATACTCGCATATCGTAGTGACGACAAGTAATACAGTCCTTTATTTGTTTTTTCACACTTTGTCGACCTTGAGGTATCCAGTAGGATTGTCGTATATGACAAAGTGTGTCAGCTACCCCACCATGTAACACGTTACTGTGGGCGTTTTGCACAATCAGTTTGGTTAGCCAATGATTCTTGGGGATCAATATTGGATGTATGGCTTCTTTAGGTAGTGAAGAATTATGAATTCTTCCTCGACATCTTATAATCTTTTCTGAGCCGAGATAAAGTCCTAAAGAATTAATCATGGCAGGTTTCTTTGGGGATTTATCTTGTGTTTCTAGAAATTTATGTTCTGTAGAGAAAACATCTTTCTGTATTAGTTTCACCCAGTATTTAATGGGTTCAAGACATTCATAATCAGGTTTTATTCTTTTAATGAATTTAAAGACAAGAGCTGTAACTCTTAATAGTTTACCCAAAGATGAGTATTTAGATCCATCAATGACTATTTCTGTTGTGTCTGCAGTATTTACACAACTTATTTCTGCTGTGTTCAAGCAGACTGTTTCTTCTGGCATAATGTGAGCTTTTTGCTGAGGCCAGTTATTTTCATTAGAGAGCCAGTTCGGTCCGTGGAGCCATAATTTATTATCCACAAATTTCTTGAGTGGGCCACCACGTGACAACATGTCAGCTGGATTCTCTTGGGTAGAGACGTGAAGAAAGAGATAATCTCTCTGCATCTCTTTTATTTCTGCTACTCTGTTCTGTACATAGACCAACTTACTCTTATTATTTCTTAACCACTGGAGAACTGCCTCATTATCACTCCAGATCACTGTTTTTTCAATACTGAGATGATCAAGTACTTTGTTGAGATAGACAGCTAATTTTGTACCTACGTAGAGTGCTGTCAGTTTCAATTGTGGTACTGTTCTGACCTTCAAGGGTGCTACCCTGGCCTTTGAAGTAATTAGTGTACTTCCTTCAGCATTACTCATGTAAGCTACAGCGCCATAACCTCTGGTTGACGCATCACAGAACACATGTAATGTGTACTTGTTTCCCTCTTGACCTATTTGTCTGGGAAATTTAATTTGATGAAGTTGTTTAAACTCCCTGGATATTTCATCCCATTCTTGACTCATTTCTAGAGGCAAGTTCTCATCCCATCCAATTTTGAGTTTCCATGCATCTTGCATAAGCATTTTACCTTTTATGGTAATTGATGAGACGAGTCCTAGAGGATCAAAACATTGTGATACCTCTGACAGTAAACTACGTTTAGTGAGTGTACTGCATGATTTATTGTTTATCCTTTTGAGACTCAAAGTATCTTCCTGTGTGTTCCAATTAAGTCCCAGCATATTGTTGCAATCAGGAATTTCAGTTTCAGGGAAATCTTCTTTGATAAGTTCCCTTAATTGCTTTGAATTTGTATTCCACATCCTTAGAGGTATGTTTGCTTCTTTCATCTCCTTGTTAGCTCCTCTGTATAAGGATTTCAAATCATCCTCTTTATTCACAGGACCTTGAAGATTGTCCACATAGAAACTTTTCTTTAAGACTTCTTTGAAGGAACTTTCAGATTTCTTCAAATGTGTATTTAGAGTAGCTTCTAGTAAGAATGGAGAGGATGTTGCACCAAATAATACTGATTTGAAACGATAAGTTTTCACAGGACTTTGAGGATCATGTGGATTTTCAGGCCACAAGAATCGAGTATAATCTCTATCTATTTCTTGTAGTCCTACTCTTAAGAAAGCCTTGGAAATATCAGCCGTGTAGACATATGGGTTTGTGCGAAATTTCATAAGAACGTCTCCAAGCTTCTCAGTTAGTGAGGGTCCGGTCATCAGACAGTCATTAAGACTTGCTACATCTTTATTTGCACGTGCGCTGCAATTATATACAACACGTAGTGGAGTGGTTTCAGAATCTTTTCTGACTCCATGGTGCGGGAGATAATGAGCTTCTGTCTTCAACTTATCTTCGACTATTTCCTCAATGAATTTATTGTCCAACTGTTCTTGTATGATATTATCATAGACAGTCAGTAGCTCTGGATTCTTCCTGAGCTCATGTATTTGTGCTTTCATCTGTCCGAAAGCCATGCGATAATTGCTAGGCAGATGTGGTGGATTTAATTTCCATGGTAACCTAACCCAATACTGTCCATCTTTATATTTGACAGGGTCAAAATATTGGTTGTAAGTCCGAGACTCTTGTGGGCTTGGTTTATTTACATCAATACCTATCGCATCTAAATCCCACAACTTATCAACTGGTTCATTCATTTCTTCCAGTAATGATAATTTTTGCTGTGGTACATGATCAGCGGTTATTCTCGTAACTAGTACATTTTCCACTGAATCAATATCAGCTTCTTTCCCACTTTGAGAGGGAATGGGACCACATATCATGTGGCCTCCTGCTGTTTTCAGCAAGTGAACATCATGTTTACTTACTATATTTTGCACAAAACAGTGATAATAATCACTTCCAATGATTAAATCAATTGGACTAATTGTGTCCGTCTGTATGTCAGGACAGGCTAACTTGACCTTAGCTGCTTTCAGTGCTGCAACTTTTTCTTTTAATCCCTGGATCTGCACAGACTTAGGCAAATCATCTACTACCACAGCTTCTACTGTCGTTTTCCTTTTTCCTAGACCAACAGTGATTCTGGCTAGGTCATATGTCTGTTTACCAGAATTGTGGAAAAAACCAGCTATATCTAACTGTATTTTGGCATAGGGTTGTTTATTCAGTTTCTGCAACACTGATCTTCTTATGAAGGACCTTTGTGAGCCTTGATCAAATAGTGTTAGCACATTGGTTTTGTGTAATTTATTAGATAACTCAACTCGAGCTATCGGGAGAGCAGTTGCTTTAAACTTATCTCTCACATTTAATGCTGTTGCTTGTTGACTTCCTGATTCTGTGGAAGTCTGCTGCTGTTCAGCAAAAGTATTTGGGCATAATGCTGTATGATGCATACCCTTGCATTTAAAAAACTTCTTCAGTGAGCATTTTCCTCCCTTGTGTTCACCTAAACACTTGATGCATCTTTTCAGCTGATGAATACGTTGTTTACGTGCCTCCATTGATGTGTATTGAATACAATACTGTGCCCAATGTGTTCCATCACAAAGTACACATTTTGGAGTACGTTTATGTATGACAGTCTGTTTACTGTCTGTTGTATTCACAGCTTGATAAATGCCTATATGGGATTTCCCATGATGTGGTTTAGTGGGAGTAGTTATACTCTTTTTATACTGAGTTGAAGGTTTATTATCCACGGGATTTGTGGATTTTTCATCTTGTCTAGTTGCTTGCATGCATGAAACTATTGTTTGTAAACCATTGCTAATTTCTTCACAAGTGAAATAGCGTTTATTGAACATAATATTTAATCGTTCAATAGTTTGTGGTGACAACTTATCTTGTACAATACCACTGAAAAACCAATCACATTGTCTTAGGTCATATTTAGCACCTAGAGATATGAGACTATTGTCTAATGTGATTCTAAATGCCTGTAAGTCTGAAAAACAATGTTTGGGTGGCTTCAAGCTTGATATTAAGACTGCATGTCTAACTCTAGCCTTGTCAGCATCGAAGTAATTGTCTGCTAAGACACGTAAGGCTATTTGATAATTGCCTTTAACCACTGGAAATGACTTAATCAGTTCATAGGGTTCTCCCTTCACAAGACATTTAAGGTAATTGAACTTGGCAATCTCATCTATGTCAGTTCGTGAATTTACTATGGATTGAAAACCACTAATGAATTCTTCATAATTATGACCTTGGAAAATAGGTAATGACAATGTAGGTAAGCTTGGTAATGGGACACTTGTTGTTGTTACAGGTGTAACAGGTGCTTGACCACTAGTTATAGTAGGTCTCTGTGACAGAGTTTTGCGGCAGATAGCCTGTACTCCTGTCCACCTTAATTGTTGATCACTAAAAGTATCCAAAACATTTTTAATTTCATCCTCAGATGGATCTGATTCAAGAAATTTATTTTCCTAATGTGTATAGTCTGAATTAATTATTTCCAGACGTTGTGTAAATAATTCAAACTTGACCTCAAGATCATCAAAATCTATGTTTGTATCTTGAGTTAATCATAGACAGACTGAAATTAGATTTTCTAATTGTGTAATCTTAGTCTGTAAAGACTGAAACTGAGTTTTCAAACAAGCCATTTTAATGGTATACTGAAAATTCTAGCACCACACTTAGAGTGTTTATAAAACACTGTACTGCTATAGACAGCTGAGTTTTTGTTATGCTTAAGTCAGCAATAATCGAGTCAGACACTACTGACCCACTAAGCTTAACCTCAGGGTCAATGACCATGAAGGGTACAGGGTACATGTGTCTGGTGTTTATGGCTTAGAGTTTTGCTGTGTCAGCCTGCCCATGATGATTAATCGTAAATAACGATGTTATACACTTCATTCACTATACACTATAAATGTCACTGTATAACTGTAATCACACGTGAATATTACTTACACATATATTAATTTCACTGTTAATATATATTTGAAAGCTTACACTTTATATATAAGTTCCTTTAATATAACAGGTAAATCTATAAGAAACAAACTTTAACACAATCTTGTCTCTTAATTTCTGTCTATAAACATTATAAACATTATGTGTATATATACACTCAGACAAAACATCACTTGGGTTGCTGTTGTCTTAATCAGCGATTTCGAGATTGGAGCAGTTGATGGAGGGTGCAGGATACCATCCCCCGTCTTCTTGTTGGGTGAGTCACCCAGCTCCCGTTTTCGTTGGGTGAACGCTGGGTGAGCGCCCGTTTTCTTTTGGCTGCCCATTCTCTGTGATTGAGTCTGGAGGGACTCATTTATAATGATTTATATTGTAAAACACTAGTTTTACAGCTTTTTTCGAAGGACCTTGGCTCATAGGTTATTTGTACACTGTAGTACAACATATTTGGACCACAGTGTGGTCTTTATCCGGTTCGAGCACGACCAAATCCTGTTGAGAATTTTGGCCTTACCTGCTGTGTTTATTATAACTATATATAATGAACACTTAGCTGATAAATGACAGCAAATCGTCTACACAGCCGCCCCTGCAGACGAGGTCTAGAAGCTGTCGAAACCATCACAACAGTGGGCTGTCAAGAGATACAATTTGTAAGTATAAATTACCCCTAGGGGGTGTTATGTCAGCATATTTCATTCGATGATGGCTGACGAAATACCTACTTGTTTGGACTCAAAAGTCCACACCTTACTGCCGATTATAGGTTGATTACAAACTCCTTGTGACTCAAGAATTGCGCAATCCCCCGATCTACAAGAAATTCGTAACATACCTTGCTCTTTGTAACGTGAGCTATGGTGTTCTCAACACCTTCGACAGATATCGGTGACTTGATAGAAGCTGAAGTGTCCTTGGATGTCCACGTCTTCCATTGTCTAGGAAACACACACTGGTACACTATGTTCCACAAGATTTGTCTTTATTGTTCACAATGTATCACAATAGAAGCTGATCACACTTCTATTAAGTGTTTGTGTTAGAGACACTTTGTTCACACTAACGCACAGATCAGTATCCTGGCATCAGTCTCACTCTCCATAGAGTCAAAGATAGTCTGGCCAGACGCCACAGCGCTCCATGCTGTCTCTGCCCCCAGCACAAAAAAAAACGCTGACCTAGTACCTTGCATCCTTGTCACCTCCTCGATGAAGCAAAGCAGAATGTTTGTTTCTTGCTGTCTTAATCATAGACAACAATGTACACTATCTTTACTATGGTAATAAAGTGGGAGCAGGATTTTCCTTAATTGTCCTGCTAAAGTAAGAATGTATTGTCTCTTATAAAAATACACGTTGCAACACCGCTGCAAGGAGCAGAGGTCACTTGACTACGTGGCATAGCATCTGTGATCAATTACTCACTCTAGCAGTAAACAAGACACTCGCCCGCTCTGAGTGGCCCCTCAGGGCTGAGAGGGCTTGGCCCCTCAGGGCTGAAAGGGCTGAAGGGGGCTGATACCCCCCTCCTGGAGAAAATTTCTCCACAACAGGAGGATCAGGGGAGACATGATAACGACATATAAAATACTGCGTGGAATAGACAAGGTTGACAAAGACAGGATGTTCCAGGGAGGGGACACAGAAACAAGAGGCCACAATTGGAAGTTGAAGACACAAATGAGTCAGAGAGATAGTAGGAAGTATTTCTTCAGTCATAGAGTTGTAAGGCAGTGGAATAGCCTAGAAAATGACGTAGTGGAGGCAGGAACCATACACAGTTTTAAGACGAGGTTTGATAAAGCTCATGGAGCGGGGAGAGAGAGGGCCTAGTAGCAACCGGTGAAGAGGCGGGGCCAGAAGCTAGGACTCGACCCCTGCAACCACAAATAGGTGAGTACACACACACACACACATATATATATATATATATATATATATATATATATATATATATATATATATATATATATATATATATATATATATATACATACATATATATATATATATATATATATATATATATATATATATATATATATATATATATATATATATATATATATATATATATATATATATATTTATATATATATATGTCGTGCCGAATATGTAAAACTGGTCATTAATACTAAACAAACACAGTGAAATATATTTTTTTCGTTAGGTTCAGAATGATTTTGGTGAAATTATTCCATACACAAATTTTCACTTGTCCTATATGGCAAGATGAGCGTTGCTATTTAAGCCAAGATCGCAAGTTCTGCCTATTCGGCACGACATATATATATATATATATATATATATATATATATATATATATATATATATATATATATATATATATATATATATATATATATATATATATATATACATATATATATATATATATATATATATATATATATATATATATATATATATATATATATATATATATATATATAATAATATATATATATATAATAATATATATATATGTCGTGCCGAATATGTAAAACTGGTCAATTAGCAAGAACTCATTTAAAATTAAGTCCTTTCTAAAATTTTCTCTTATACGTTTAAAGATATATTTTTTTCATTAATGTTAATGTAAAAAATTATAATTTTGCACCTAAAGGAACTTAGAAAACTTACCTAACCTTATTATAACAAGAGCAATTTATTTTAGCCTAACCCAACTAAATATATTTTAGATTTGTTTACAATAATTTAATACTAAACAAACAGTGAAATATATTTTTTTCGTTAGGTTCAGAATGATTTTGACGAAATTATTGCATACACAAATTTTCACTTGTCCTATATGGCAAGATGAGCGTTGCTATTTAAGCCAAGATCGCAAGTTCTGCCTATTCGGCACGACATATATATTTATAAGTAGTTGTCAAAGTGGCTGAGCGCCGTATGGGGCTGAGCGGTCCCTCCTGGGCGGTCTCCTTTTCACACCTTTATGCTAATGACCTTGACCTCACCCACGACCCCCACCCACGACCCCCACCCATGACCCCACCCACGACTCCCACCACAACCCCCCACCCACGACCCCACCCACGACCCTCCACCCATGAACCCCACCCACGACCCCCACCCACGACCCCTACCCCTGACCCCAACCACGACCCTCACCACGACCCCCCTCCCACCCACGACCCCCACCCACGACCCCCACCCTCGCCCCCACCCACGACCCCACCCATGATGCCACCCACGACCCCGACCGTCCGCGGTGCCCGAACAGGGCCTGCCTGCGCCGACTCGCGCCCGCCCCCCCGCCATCTTGCGCCCGCCCCGCGCCTTCAGCAGCGCCTTCTGCAGCTTCGTCCGGATCGCCCCCGCTCCCCGAATTTTTTTCCGATTTTTTTTCGATTTTTTTTTTTTTCATGTGCTCTCCATCTCCACGGATCAAATTATTGAGGTTCTCCTTCCCACTTTCACCCCCATCCCAAAATTTCTGCTCCATCTCCTTGGATCAAGTATTTCTCCTCCATCTCCTCGGATCAAGTTTTTTTTTATTCCTCCCTCTGGGTGTAAGCATTCAAAATGGACTCCCACTTGCATCCCAAATTCCGTGCTCCATCTCCTCGGATCAAGTTTTTCTCTATATCAACTTTTTTGAGGTTCTCTTTCCCACTTTCACCCCCTTCCCAAATATTCCTCCTCCATCTCCTTGGATCAAGTTTTTCTCGATATCAAAGACTCCAACTCCTCGGATCAAGTTTTTTGGATTCCCCCCTATGGGGTTTCGAAATTCTTATGATCTCCTCGGATCAAGTTCTCGATATC
>NC_091302.1:24538766-24660772 GCF_038502225.1 Cherax quadricarinatus
TACCATTTTAATGTTCAATCTGTCAGACACTGCAACACAAGGGTATCTTGGTACAGACCTGCAATCAACTTCGACAACTTCCACTAGTGAGAGCGGCTGGATTTGAGAGGGACCTGACCTCTCAACATCTGAGTTCTTACCTCTCCTAGTGGCCTACGTCTCACCTCTTGGCGCTATATAAGCTCCATCCTGTCACTTCATCTCCATATTGTTTCATACTATGGAACAATGCTCTTCTCCAGACTGAGGGACTGACCACCTCAAAACTTTAAGGGTGATGGACTGATTACATCGTCTTCAAGTATCTTCTGCTTCTATCAACTTTTCTGTACTCGACTGAAGAAGCCTACTGTGTAGGCGAAACGTTTCATAATAAAGATACCTAACTGTTGCATATGTGTCTTACCTAACAACCTGTCGGTATTTTATACCATTTTAATGTTCAATCTGTCAGACACTGCAACACAAGGGTATCTTGGTACAGACCTGCAATCAACTTCGACAACTTCCACTAGTGAGAGCGGCTGGATTTGAGAGGGACCTGACCTCTCAACATCTGAGTTCTTACCTCTCCTAGTGGCCTACGTCTCACCTCTTGGCGCTATATAAGCTCCATCCTGTCACTTCATCTCCATATTGTTTCATACTATGGAACAATGCTCTTCTCCAGACTGAGGGACTGACCACCTCAAAACTTTAAGGGTGATGGACTGATTACATCGTCTTCAAGTATCTTCTGCTTCTATCAACTTTTCTGTACTCGACTGAAGAAGCCTACTGTGTAGGCGAAACGTTTCATAATAAAGATACCTAACTGTTGCATATGTGTCTTACCTAACAACCTGTCGGTATTTTATACCATTTTAATGTTCAATCTGTCAGACACTGCAACACAAGGGTATCTTGGTACAGACCTGCAATCAACTTCGACAACTTCCACTAGTGAGAGCGGCTGGATTTGAGAGGGACCTGACCTCTCAACATCTGAGTTCTTACCTCTCCTAGTGGCCTACGTCTCACCTCTTGGCGCTATATAAGCTCCATCCTGTCACTTCATCTCCATATTGTTTCATACTATGGAACAATGCTCTTCTCCAGACTGAGGGACTGACCACCTCAAAACTTTAAGGGTGATGGACTGATTACATCGTCTTCAAGTATCTTCTGCTTCTATCAACTTTTCTGTACTCGACTGAAGAAGCCTACTGTGTAGGCGAAACGTTTCATAATAAAGATACCTAACTGTTGCATATGTGTCTTACCTAACAACCTGTCGGTATTTTATACCATTTTAATGTTCAATCTGTCAGACACTGCAACACAAGGGTATCTTGGTACAGACCTGCAATCAACTTCGACAACTTCCACTAGTGAGAGCGGCTGGATTTGAGAGGGACCTGACCTCTCAACATCTGAGTTCTTACCTCTCCTAGTGGCCTACGTCTCACCTCTTGGCGCTATATAAGCTCCATCCTGTCACTTCATCTCCATATTGTTTCATACTATGGAACAATGCTCTTCTCCAGACTGAGGGACTGACCACCTCAAAACTTTAAGGGTGATGGACTGATTACATCGTCTTCAAGTATCTTCTGCTTCTATCAACTTTTCTGTACTCGACTGAAGAAGCCTACTGTGTAGGCGAAACGTTTCATAATAAAGATACCTAACTGTTGCATATGTGTCTTACCTAACAACCTGTCGGTATTTTATACCATTTTAATGTTCAATCTGTCAGACACTGCAACACAAGGGTATCTTGGTACAGACCTGCAATCAACTTCGACAACTTCCACTAGTGAGAGCGGCTGGATTTGAGAGGGACCTGACCTCTCAACATCTGAGTTCTTACCTCTCCTAGTGGCCTACGTCTCACCTCTTGGCGCTATATAAGCTCCATCCTGTCACTTCATCTCCATATTGTTTCATACTATGGAACAATGCTCTTCTCCAGACTGAGGGACTGACCACCTCAAAACTTTAAGGGTGATGGACTGATTACATCGTCTTCAAGTATCTTCTGCTTCTATCAACTTTTCTGTACTCGACTGAAGAAGCCTACTGTGTAGGCGAAACGTTTCATAATAAAGATACCTAACTGTTGCATATGTGTCTTACCTAACAACCTGTCGGTATTTTATACCATTTTAATGTTCAATCTGTCAGACACTGCAACACAAGGGTATCTTGGTACAGACCTGCAATCAACTTCGACAACTTCCACTAGTGAGAGCGGCTGGATTTGAGAGGGACCTGACCTCTCAACATCTGAGTTCTTACCTCTCCTAGTGGCCTACGTCTCACCTCTTGGCGCTATATAAGCTCCATCCTGTCACTTCATCTCCATATTGTTTCATACTATGGAACAATGCTCTTCTCCAGACTGAGGGACTGACCACCTCAAAACTTTAAGGGTGATGGACTGATTACATCGTCTTCAAGTATCTTCTGCTTCTATCAACTTTTCTGTACTCGACTGAAGAAGCCTACTGTGTAGGCGAAACGTTTCATAATAAAGATACCTAACTGTTGCATATGTGTCTTACCTAACAACCTGTCGGTATTTTATACCATTTTAATGTTCAATCTGTCAGACACTGCAACACAAGGGTATCTTGGTACAGACCTGCAATCAACTTCGACAACTTCCACTAGTGAGAGCGGCTGGATTTGAGAGGGACCTGACCTCTCAACATCTGAGTTCTTACCTCTCCTAGTGGCCTACGTCTCACCTCTTGGCGCTATATAAGCTCCATCCTGTCACTTCATCTCCATATTGTTTCATACTATGGAACAATGCTCTTCTCCAGACTGAGGGACTGACCACCTCAAAACTTTAAGGGTGATGGACTGATTACATCGTCTTCAAGTATCTTCTGCTTCTATCAACTTTTCTGTACTCGACTGAAGAAGCCTACTGTGTAGGCGAAACGTTTCATAATAAAGATACCTAACTGTTGCATATGTGTCTTACCTAACAACCTGTCGGTATTTTATACCATTTTAATGTTCAATCTGTCAGACACTGCAACACAAGGGTATCTTGGTACAGACCTGCAATCAACTTCGACAACTTCCACTAGTGAGAGCGGCTGGATTTGAGAGGGACCTGACCTCTCAACATCTGAGTTCTTACCTCTCCTAGTGGCCTACGTCTCACCTCTTGGCGCTATATAAGCTCCATCCTGTCACTTCATCTCCATATTGTTTCATACTATGGAACAATGCTCTTCTCCAGACTGAGGGACTGACCACCTCAAAACTTTAAGGGTGATGGACTGATTACATCGTCTTCAAGTATCTTCTGCTTCTATCAACTTTTCTGTACTCGACTGAAGAAGCCTACTGTGTAGGCGAAACGTTTCATAATAAAGATACCTAACTGTTGCATATGTGTCTTACCTAACAACCTGTCGGTATTTTATACCATTTTAATGTTCAATCTGTCAGACACTGCAACACAAGGGTATCTTGGTACAGACCTGCAATCAACTTCGACAACTTCCACTAGTGAGAGCGGCTGGATTTGAGAGGGACCTGACCTCTCAACATCTGAGTTCTTACCTCTCCTAGTGGCCTACGTCTCACCTCTTGGCGCTATATAAGCTCCATCCTGTCACTTCATCTCCATATTGTTTCATACTATGGAACAATGCTCTTCTCCAGACTGAGGGACTGACCACCTCAAAACTTTAAGGGTGATGGACTGATTACATCGTCTTCAAGTATCTTCTGCTTCTATCAACTTTTCTGTACTCGACTGAAGAAGCCTACTGTGTAGGCGAAACGTTTCATAATAAAGATACCTAACTGTTGCATATGTGTCTTACCTAACAACCTGTCGGTATTTTATACCATTTTAATGTTCAATCTGTCAGACACTGCAACACAAGGGTATCTTGGTACAGACCTGCAATCAACTTCGACAACTTCCACTAGTGAGAGCGGCTGGATTTGAGAGGGACCTGACCTCTCAACATCTGAGTTCTTACCTCTCCTAGTGGCCTACGTCTCACCTCTTGGCGCTATATAAGCTCCATCCTGTCACTTCATCTCCATATTGTTTCATACTATGGAACAATGCTCTTCTCCAGACTGAGGGACTGACCACCTCAAAACTTTAAGGGTGATGGACTGATTACATCGTCTTCAAGTATCTTCTGCTTCTATCAACTTTTCTGTACTCGACTGAAGAAGCCTACTGTGTAGGCGAAACGTTTCATAATAAAGATACCTAACTGTTGCATATGTGTCTTACCTAACAACCTGTCGGTATTTTATACCATTTTAATGTTCAATCTGTCAGACACTGCAACACAAGGGTATCTTGGTACAGACCTGCAATCAACTTCGACAACTTCCACTAGTGAGAGCGGCTGGATTTGAGAGGGACCTGACCTCTCAACATCTGAGTTCTTACCTCTCCTAGTGGCCTACGTCTCACCTCTTGGCGCTATATAAGCTCCATCCTGTCACTTCATCTCCATATTGTTTCATACTATGGAACAATGCTCTTCTCCAGACTGAGGGACTGACCACCTCAAAACTTTAAGGGTGATGGACTGATTACATCGTCTTCAAGTATCTTCTGCTTCTATCAACTTTTCTGTACTCGACTGAAGAAGCCTACTGTGTAGGCGAAACGTTTCATAATAAAGATACCTAACTGTTGCATATGTGTCTTACCTAACAACCTGTCGGTATTTTATACCATTTTAATGTTCAATCTGTCAGACACTGCAACACAAGGGTATCTTGGTACAGACCTGCAATCAACTTCGACAACTTCCACTAGTGAGAGCGGCTGGATTTGAGAGGGACCTGACCTCTCAACATCTGAGTTCTTACCTCTCCTAGTGGCCTACGTCTCACCTCTTGGCGCTATATAAGCTCCATCCTGTCACTTCATCTCCATATTGTTTCATACTATGGAACAATGCTCTTCTCCAGACTGAGGGACTGACCACCTCAAAACTTTAAGGGTGATGGACTGATTACATCGTCTTCAAGTATCTTCTGCTTCTATCAACTTTTCTGTACTCGACTGAAGAAGCCTACTGTGTAGGCGAAACGTTTCATAATAAAGATACCTAACTGTTGCATATGTGTCTTACCTAACAACCTGTCGGTATTTTATACCATTTTAATG
This sequence comes from Cherax quadricarinatus, assembly GCF_038502225.1. Lineage (NCBI taxonomy): Eukaryota > Metazoa > Arthropoda > Malacostraca > Decapoda > Parastacidae > Cherax > Cherax quadricarinatus. The sequence continues at coordinate 24,543,916 of NC_091302.1, forward strand.
TTCAATCTGTCAGACACTGCAACACAAGGGTATCTTGGTACAGACCTGCAATCAACTTCGACAACTTCCACTAGTGAGAGCGGCTGGATTTGAGAGGGACCTGACCTCTCAACATCTGAGTTCTTACCTCTCCTAGTGGCCTACGTCTCACCTCTTGGCGCTATATAAGCTCCATCCTGTCACTTCATCTCCATATTGTTTCATACTATGGAACAATGCTCTTCTCCAGACTGAGGGACTGACCACCTCAAAACTTTAAGGGTGATGGACTGATTACATCGTCTTCAAGTATCTTCTGCTTCTATCAACTTTTCTGTACTCGACTGAAGAAGCCTACTGTGTAGGCGAAACGTTTCATAATAAAGATACCTAACTGTTGCATATGTGTCTTACCTAACAACCTGTCGGTATTTTATACCATTTTAATGTTCAATCTGTCAGACACTGCAACACAAGGGTATCTTGGTACAGACCTGCAATCAACTTCGACAACTTCCACTAGTGAGAGCGGCTGGATTTGAGAGGGACCTGACCTCTCAACATCTGAGTTCTTACCTCTCCTAGTGGCCTACGTCTCACCTCTTGGCGCTATATAAGCTCCATCCTGTCACTTCATCTCCATATTGTTTCATACTATGGAACAATGCTCTTCTCCAGACTGAGGGACTGACCACCTCAAAACTTTAAGGGTGATGGACTGATTACATCGTCTTCAAGTATCTTCTGCTTCTATCAACTTTTCTGTACTCGACTGAAGAAGCCTACTGTGTAGGCGAAACGTTTCATAATAAAGATACCTAACTGTTGCATATGTGTCTTACCTAACAACCTGTCGGTATTTTATACCATTTTAATGTTCAATCTGTCAGACACTGCAACACAAGGGTATCTTGGTACAGACCTGCAATCAACTTCGACAACTTCCACTAGTGAGAGCGGCTGGATTTGAGAGGGACCTGACCTCTCAACATCTGAGTTCTTACCTCTCCTAGTGGCCTACGTCTCACCTCTTGGCGCTATATAAGCTCCATCCTGTCACTTCATCTCCATATTGTTTCATACTATGGAACAATGCTCTTCTCCAGACTGAGGGACTGACCACCTCAAAACTTTAAGGGTGATGGACTGATTACATCGTCTTCAAGTATCTTCTGCTTCTATCAACTTTTCTGTACTCGACTGAAGAAGCCTACTGTGTAGGCGAAACGTTTCATAATAAAGATACCTAACTGTTGCATATGTGTCTTACCTAACAACCTGTCGGTATTTTATACCATTTTAATGTTCAATCTGTCAGACACTGCAACACAAGGGTATCTTGGTACAGACCTGCAATCAACTTCGACAACTTCCACTAGTGAGAGCGGCTGGATTTGAGAGGGACCTGACCTCTCAACATCTGAGTTCTTACCTCTCCTAGTGGCCTACGTCTCACCTCTTGGCGCTATATAAGCTCCATCCTGTCACTTCATCTCCATATTGTTTCATACTATGGAACAATGCTCTTCTCCAGACTGAGGGACTGACCACCTCAAAACTTTAAGGGTGATGGACTGATTACATCGTCTTCAAGTATCTTCTGCTTCTATCAACTTTTCTGTACTCGACTGAAGAAGCCTACTGTGTAGGCGAAACGTTTCATAATAAAGATACCTAACTGTTGCATATGTGTCTTACCTAACAACCTGTCGGTATTTTATACCATTTTAATGTTCAATCTGTCAGACACTGCAACACAAGGGTATCTTGGTACAGACCTGCAATCAACTTCGACAACTTCCACTAGTGAGAGCGGCTGGATTTGAGAGGGACCTGACCTCTCAACATCTGAGTTCTTACCTCTCCTAGTGGCCTACGTCTCACCTCTTGGCGCTATATAAGCTCCATCCTGTCACTTCATCTCCATATTGTTTCATACTATGGAACAATGCTCTTCTCCAGACTGAGGGACTGACCACCTCAAAACTTTAAGGGTGATGGACTGATTACATCGTCTTCAAGTATCTTCTGCTTCTATCAACTTTTCTGTACTCGACTGAAGAAGCCTACTGTGTAGGCGAAACGTTTCATAATAAAGATACCTAACTGTTGCATATGTGTCTTACCTAACAACCTGTCGGTATTTTATACCATTTTAATGTTCAATCTGTCAGACACTGCAACACAAGGGTATCTTGGTACAGACCTGCAATCAACTTCGACAACTTCCACTAGTGAGAGCGGCTGGATTTGAGAGGGACCTGACCTCTCAACATCTGAGTTCTTACCTCTCCTAGTGGCCTACGTCTCACCTCTTGGCGCTATATAAGCTCCATCCTGTCACTTCATCTCCATATTGTTTCATACTATGGAACAATGCTCTTCTCCAGACTGAGGGACTGACCACCTCAAAACTTTAAGGGTGATGGACTGATTACATCGTCTTCAAGTATCTTCTGCTTCTATCAACTTTTCTGTACTCGACTGAAGAAGCCTACTGTGTAGGCGAAACGTTTCATAATAAAGATACCTAACTGTTGCATATGTGTCTTACCTAACAACCTGTCGGTATTTTATACCATTTTAATGTTCAATCTGTCAGACACTGCAACACAAGGGTATCTTGGTACAGACCTGCAATCAACTTCGACAACTTCCACTAGTGAGAGCGGCTGGATTTGAGAGGGACCTGACCTCTCAACATCTGAGTTCTTACCTCTCCTAGTGGCCTACGTCTCACCTCTTGGCGCTATATAAGCTCCATCCTGTCACTTCATCTCCATATTGTTTCATACTATGGAACAATGCTCTTCTCCAGACTGAGGGACTGACCACCTCAAAACTTTAAGGGTGATGGACTGATTACATCGTCTTCAAGTATCTTCTGCTTCTATCAACTTTTCTGTACTCGACTGAAGAAGCCTACTGTGTAGGCGAAACGTTTCATAATAAAGATACCTAACTGTTGCATATGTGTCTTACCTAACAACCTGTCGGTATTTTATACCATTTTAATGTTCATTCAGAAATGATTAATAATGAGTATGGATATATTGACTTATGCTCTGATATTAAGAATCTTGTGTACGAATGGTATATAATACCGACAAGATGAGAGTAAGACACATGTGCAACATCTGGGTATCTTTATTGTAGACGTTTCGCCATCCAGTGGCTTTATCAATACAAATTCCAGGACATAACTTGAAGACAGTAGAACTATGTACAGAAGATGAGGTAATCAGTCCCTCAACCTAGGAGTAGGTGCGAACAGCACCATAGTCGTGGAGATTCTGAAGCAGAAGAAAGAATCCTGGCGCTTATATAGTAACGTCAGGTGAAGCAGACGAGGGCAAATTCACTGCTGGGCGGGATTCCCCAGTGGAAGTAGGTCCTTCCCAAAGAGATGGGTTAGTTGTAGTAGTAGTTGTCGTAGTTGTGAAGGTTATGTACATGTCCTCAGAATTAAGATTCCATGATGTTGCAGTGTCTGACAAGTTGTGTACGAATGGTATATAATACCGACAAGATGAGAGTAAGACACATGTGCAACATCTGGGTATCTTTATTGTAGACGTTTCGCCATCATCTTGTCGGTATTATATACCATTCGTACACAACTTGTCAGACACTGCAACATCATGGAATCTTAATTCTGAGGACATGTACATAACCTTCACAACTGCGACAACTACTACTACAACTAACCCATCTCTTTGGGAAGGACCTACTTCCACTGGGGAATCCCGCCCAGCAGTGAATTTGCCCTCGTCTGCTTCACCTGACGTTACTATATAAGCGCCAGGATTCTTTCTTCTGCTTCAGAATCTCCACGACTATGGTGCTGTTCGCACCTACTCCTAGGTTGAGGGACTGATTACCTCATCTTCTGTACATAGTTCTACTGTCTTCAAGTTATGTCCTGGAATTTGTATTGATAAAGCCACTGGATGGCGAAACGTCTACAATAAAGATACCCAGATGTTGCACATGTGTCTTACTCTCATTAAGAATCTTAATAGTAACTGTCATGGAGTAACTCTGGGTAATGATAATTTCAGAAATTGTGTAAAAACAAAGATGAATAGGAAAAATGTGCAGAAGAAAAAACATATGATGGTATTTTATGCTAACAGTCGAAGTGCAAGAAACAAAATTAATGAACTACGTTTGGTAGCATGTGCTGGGAACTTTGATATCATTGCATTAACTGAAACGTGGTATGATTTAAATAGTCGGGATATGACTGCTGAGTGTAATATTCAGGGATTTAAGTTGTTCAATGTGGATAGATGTAATGGGAAGGGGGGAGGAGTTGCATTGTATGTTCGAGAAAATATTAATTGTTGCATAAAAACAGGTATAAAAATAGATGGAGCAGTAACAGAGTCTGTTTGGGTAGAGTTCGTGGAGGGTCAAGAAAAACTAATTCTCGGTGTAATATACCGACCTCCAGGCTTGGATCACAATAGAGGGAGACTTCTTTGGGACGAAATTGTTAGGGCTTCTGGACACAGTAACATAGTCATAGTAGGGGACTTTAACTTTAGTCAAATTGACTGGAATTCTTTGACAGGTAATCTAGAGTCCAGTGACTTTATGGAAACAGTTCAGGACTGTTTTCTGAAACAGAGTGTAACTGAGCCTACCAGGGGTAATAATTTGCTAGACCTAGTCTTGTCAAATAAGGAAACACTCGTGAATAATCTGGAGATCACTGAAGAGTTTGGCGCAAGTGATCACAAATCCATCACTTTTAGCATTAATTGGGAATGCAAGAATAATGATAATACAGTAAAAATCCCTGATTTTCTTTATGCCGATTATAATGGACTTAGGGAACATCTGTCTAATCTTGATTGGGGTTATCTTGCTAATGATTTTATTGACGATAATCATACTTATGAATATGAAAGGATTTGCTTTTATGATTGTTTTCTTAATAATGTACACAGTGCCCAGAGTATATACATTCCCCAGAGAGAAATTAGGTCTAATAATAACGATCCCAAATGGGTTAACAGGAGGCTAAAGCATCTATTAGGGGAGAAAAGGGGAATTTATAGGCGCATCAGAAGAGGAGAGGTTAACCTTACTGACCAATATGTTCAGCTTAAAAGAGAAGTAAAAAAGGCGATTAGAAAGGCTAAACGTGACTATGAAATTAGAGTTGCTAATGAATCAAAGACTAATCCAAAGGGGTTCTTTCAAGTGTATAGGACGAAGGTGAAGGAAAAAGTAGGACCTCTGAAATCTGGGAATGGACAGCTGACGGATAATGAACTGGAAATGTGTTCCTTATTTAATGACTATTTTTTGTCAGTTTTTACACAGGAAGATGTAAATGAGATTCCAGTAATTAACAATTATTTAGTTCCTGATGAATTTAAGTTAACTAATATTACTGTCACGAGGGACATGGTTATTAAACAGATAGACAAACTGAAACAAAATAAGTCCCCGGGACCCGATGAGTTGTTTTCAAGGGTACTTAAAGAATGCAAGATGGAGCTTAGTCAGCCATTAACGAGTGTATTCAATGCGTCCATCCTTACCAGTGTTGTGCCAGAGTTGTGGAAGATGGCTAATGTGGTTCCTATATTCAAATCAGGGGATAAGTCCACTCCTTCAAATTACCGTCCAATAAGCCTGACGTCTATAGTGGGCAAGTTATTATAATCAATTATAGCTGACATTATCAGAAGTCACCTTGAAGAGCATAACTTGATAAATGAATCTCAGCATGGATTCACGAGAGGTCGTTCCTGCCTGACAAACTTACTGACATTCTTCAACAGAACATTTGAGGCAGTTGACAGTGATAAGGAATATGATATTGTTTATTTGGATTTTAGTAAAGCCTTCGAAAGAGTACCTCACAAGAGACTATTAAGAAAAGTGGCAGCTCATGGTATAGGAGGTAAAGTTCTAGCGTGGATTGAGGCATGGCTTACCAATAGAAAGCAGAGTTACCATTTATGGAGTGAAATCTGAATGGGGATTAGTCACTAGTGGCGTTCCACAAGGATCAGTTTTAGGCCCTCTCCTGTTCATAATTTACATTAATGACCTTGATGAAGGGATTACTAGTGACGTGAGTAAGTTTGCTGATGATACAAAGATAGGCCGTATAATTCACTCTGAGGAGGATATCAATGAACTCCAGGACGATTTGAACAAATTAATGTCTTGGTCTGAAAATGGCAGATGAAGTTTAATGTGGATAAGTGTAAGGTACTTTCCCTTGGTAATGAAAATAACCCTCGAAGCTATAATCTAGGTGAAGTAGAGCTTGGTCATACAGAATGTGAAAAAGACTTGGGAGTCATGGTAAGCAGAAATCTAAAGCCAAGACAGCAGTGCCTTAGTGTGCGCAACAAGGCCAACAGATTACTTGAATTTATCTCAAGAAGTATAAGTAACAGAAGTCCAGAAGTTATTTTGCAGCTCTATACATCACTAGTGAGGCCTCATTTAGATTATGCTGCTCAGTTTTGGTCCCCTTACTACAGGATGGACATAGACTCATTAGAGAACATACAGAGAAGAATGACTAAAATGATTTACTGTGTGAGGAACCTCCCGTATGAAGATAGACTTAAAGCCTTGGTTTAGAAAGACACGTAAGCAAACACTATAACATATTTATTAGAAAACTTAAACTTTTACCAGGTCAACCGAAACCAGAGCGCCTGTATGGCCTTCCTAAGACACACAAACCTGGCATCCCACTACAGCCTATCACTTCGGGCATAGGGAGTGCACCACACAGACTAGCCGGCTACCTTGCCAAATACCTTTCAGCGCTTCTGGGCACTATCAGTCAAGCCCACCTCAAACATTCAGGTGACCTTCTCTCCCGAATTTCCAACCTGAATGTCAAAAACAAAAGCATGGCTTCCTTCGATGTCACAGCCCTCTTTACCAACGTTCCTACTGACGCTGCAATCAACATTCTGAGACAGAGGCTCACTGAAAACCACGACCTCCCTTTACCTCTTCTAGATTTCATCAATCTAGTGGAACTGTGTGTTAATTTCAACTTCTTCAAGTATCAGGACAACTGTTACAAACAATGCTTTGGGATGGCAATGGGCAGCCCGCTCAGTGCTGTGCTTGCCAACCTCTTCATGGAAAACTTGGAGACAGAGAAATTCAGCACCCTCATTCCCAACACCGTTACCTGGCTAAGATACGTTGATGATATATTGGTTTTCTATCCGAGACGTCTCAATATCCAGGCCCTTCTCAACAAGATCAATGCAGTTAAACCATGTGACAAACTTCTCTTCAAAGTGTATAGAAAACCTACCAACAAGGACGATCTTATACACTTTTATTCACACCAAGATACCCGCACTAAGAGAGGAGTCCTCATTGGCTTCTTCTTGAGAGCTCTTCGCATCTCCAGCCCTTGTTTTCTAGAAGAAGAATGCACTTACATAACACAAGCCTTTACACGTCTTCAGTTCCCATCTTTCTTCATCCGAGATTGCAGACTCAAGGCACAAGCTATCCTCAACAAACCGCCCATGGAACAGCCCCCTAAACAGTTCATAGTACTCCCATGTGGCGATGTTGCCACGAATACTCGCCGGGCACTTGCTATGAGTAACATCAACGTTTCCACCATAAACACATCCTCTATCAAAGACCTCACTACTAAACGCAGCCCCACACCTCTAACTTCTACAGCAGGCGTCTACACTATCCCCTGTGGGTTCTGTCCCAAGAAATATGTAGGCGAGACAGGCAGAGATCTTGCAGTCCGCCTGAATGAGCATCGAAATGCCTCTAACAGAGACGATGTAAGGTACGCCTGTGTCCTCCACAGAGACTCCACGGGGCATTTGATGAACTGGAACGAGGCACAACTCGTTCTCACCGAACCAGACCTCAGACGCCGACGGTGCCTAGAAGCCTCACTAATCACCGTCACCGACACTATAGAACGCAACACTGGAAACTACAAAATTTCAAAATCATTGGCATACATGATACTTAAGCAGCACCAACGCAACAACACAGGAGTCACATGATTTCATCGTCTACCCGTCCTCATCATAGGCAAAGGTTGTTTTGATAAGGACCTGCCTCGCATGGGCCAGTAGGCCTTCCACAGTGTTCCTCCATTCTTATGTTCTTATGACATTCCTCAGGTCACGTGCGTCACATCTCACTCTCCGCCTATATATATAATGTCTTTCTACCTCTGTATGTTAGAAGTGATCAAGCTCCCAGGACCGAAACGTTTTCTAATAAATATGTTATAGTGTTTGCTTACGTGTCTTTCTAAACCAACTTGTCGGTATTTATTACCAAGGTTTATACCACTAAAAGCCTTAAATCTCCACTCTCTGGAGAGGCGTAGAATGAGGGGAGATATCATTGAAGTGTATAAGTGGATGACGGGCATAAACAAGGGAGACATTAATAAAGTACTGAGGGTGTCGAACCAGGTAAGACCAGGAATAATGGATTTAAGTTGGATAAATTTAGATTTAGAAAGGACATAGGTAAGTACTGGTTTTCTAACAGAGTTGTAGATGCGTGGAACAGTCTTCCTAGTGGGGTGATAGAGGCTAGGACCTTGGGTAGCTTTAAGAAGAGACTGGACAAATATATTCCTTATCACTGTCAACTGCCTCAAATGTTCTATTGAAGAACGTCAGTAAGTTTGTCAGGCAGGAACGACCTCTCGTGAATCCATGCTGAGATTCATTTATCAAGTTATGCTCTTCAAGGTGACTTCTGATAATGTCAGCTATAATTGATTCTAATAACTTGCCCACTATAGATGTCAGGCTTATTGGACGGTAATTTGAAGGAGTGGACTTATCCCCTGATTTGAATATAGGAACCACATTAGCCATCTTCCACAACTCTGGCACAACACTGGTAAGGATGGACACTTTTAGGTAAGACACATATGCAACAGTTAGGTATCTTTATTATGAAACGTTTCGCCTACACAGTAGGCTTCTTCAGTCAAGTACAGAAAAGTTGATAGAAGCAGAAGATACTTGAAGACGATGTAATCAGTCCATCACCCTTAAAGTTTTGAGGTGGTCAGTCCCTCAGTCTGGAGAAGAGCATTGTTCCATAGTATGAAACAATATGGAGAAGAAGTGACAGGATGGAGCTTTTTATAGCGCCTAGAGGTGAGACGTAGGCCACTAGGAGAGGTAAGAACTCTGATGTTGAAAGGTCTTACCTAACAACCTGTCGGTATTTTATACCATTTTAATGTTCAAGGATGGACGCATTGAATACACTCGTTAATGGCTGACTAAGCTCCATCTTGCATTCCTTAAGTACCCTTGAAAACAACTCATCGGGTCCCGGGGACTTATTTTGTTTCAGTTTGTCTATCTGTTTAATAACCATGTCCCTCGTGACAGTAATATTAGTTAACTTAAATTCATCAGGAACTAAATAATTGTTAATTACTGGAATCTCATTTACATCTTCCTGTGTAAAAACTGACAAAAAATAGTCATTAAATAAGGAACACATTTCCAGTTCATTATCCGTCAGCTGTCCATACCCAGATTTCAGAGGTCCTACTTTTTCCTTCACCTTCGTCCTATACACTTGAAAGAACCCCTTTGGATTAGTCTTTGATTCATTAGCAACTCTAATTTCATAGTCACGTTTAGCCTTTCTAATCGCCTTTTTTACTTCTCTTTTAAGCTGAACATATTGGTCAGTAAAGTTAACCTCTCCTCTTCTGATGCGCCTATAAATTCCCCTTTTCTCCCCTAATAGAGGCTTTAGCCTCCTGTTAACCCATTTGGGATCGTTATTATTACACCTAATTTCTCTCTGGGGAATGTATATACTCTGGGCACTGTGTACATTATTAAGAAAACAATCATAAAAGCAGATCCCTTCATATTCATAAGTATGATTATCGTCAATAAAATCATTAGCTAGATAACCCCAATCAAGATTAGACAGATGTTCCCTAAGTCCATTATAATCGGCAGAACGAAAATCAGGGATTTGTACTGTATTATCATTATTCTTGCATTCCCAATTAATGCTAAAGGTGATGGATTTGTGATCACTTGCGCCAAGCTCTTCAGTGATCTCCAGATTATTCACGAGTGTTTCCTTATTTGACAAGACTAGATCTAGCAAATTATTACCCCTGGTAGGCTCAGTTACACTCTGTTTCAGAAAACAGTCCTGAACTGTTTCCATGAAGTCACTGGACTCTAGATTACCTGTCAAAGAATTCCAGTCAATTTTACTGAAGTTAAAGTCCCCTACTATGACTATGTTACTGTGTCCAGAAGCCCTAACAATTTCGTCCCAAAGAAGTCTCCCTCTATCGTTATCCAAGCCTGGAGATCGGTATATTACACCTAGAATTAGTTTTTCTTGACCCTCCACGAACTCTACCCAAACAGACTCTGTTACTGCTCCATCTATTTTGATACCTGTTTTTATGCAACAATTAATATTTTCTCGAACATACAATGCAACTCCTCCCCCCTTCCCATTACATCTATCCACATTGAACAACTTAAATCCCTGAATATTACACTCAGCAGTCATATCCCGACTCTTTAAATCATACCACGTTTCAGTTAATGCAATGATATCAAAGTTCCCAGCACATGCTACCAAACGTAGTTCATTAATTTTATTTCTTGCACTTCGACTGTTAGCATAGAATACCATCATATGTTTTTTCTTCTGCACATTTTTCCTATTCATCTTTGTTTTTACACAATTTCTGAAATTATCATTACCCAGAGTTACTCCATGACAGTTACTATTAAGATTCTTAATATCAGAGCATAAGTCAATATATCCATACTCATTATTAATCATTTCTAAACCCATACCTCTAACTAATCCTAGTTTAAAGTCCTAACAACCCCCTCAACTGAGTTAGCAAGAAAACCTACACCTGCTCTGGATAAGTGAACCCCATCCCTGGCATACATGTCATTTCGGCCATAGAAGTTTTCCCAGTTGTCAATGAATGGTACTGCATTATCCTTACAGTGTTTATCCAGCCAACAATTAATACCAATTGCTCTGGACAACCATTCATTACCAACACCTCTTCTTGGCAAAATGCCACATATAACAGGGCACCCCACCTTCTTCCTAATCATGTCTATAGCTGTCCTGAACTTTCTAACTAAATCCTCACTTCTACGCTTGCCTACATCATTGCCTCCAGCACTGAGGCAAATAATAGGATTGATCCCATTACCGTTCATGATGTTGTCAAGCCTGCTAACAATGTCCTCCATCCCAGCCCCAGGAAAGCATACCCTTTGTCTCCTACTCCTGTCCTTCAAGCAGAATGCCCTATCCAAGTATCTAACCTGGCTATCCCCAACAACAACAATATTCTTACCTTCCTTGTTGTCGTTCGTCGTGACGATCCCAGTAGTAGACTCACATTCGTCGGGTAGCACCGAGAATGCGTTGGAGGTTTCCACGGGAGTTTCCACAGCAGTCTCTTTCTTCTATATCGTTTCTGGCTTTCCATTCGTCTTCTTGATCGTCAACTTCGTCGTCCCCTGCTGTCCAGCCACTGACCACGATCCCTTCTTGACCTGAGGACTCGAAACAGGAGGACTACTACGAATCCTCTTGTTTTCCTCGGTCAATCGCCGTATCTCCATCTTCGCTGCCCTCAATTCTTCCTTAAGTTGCTGGTAAAGTTGCTCGATGGAGGGCATCTTGGTTCAGTCCACGGGAGCAAACAAGACACTTCATCACAGAGTTAAGTACAGGTCACCACTGAGTTAAGTACAGGTCACCACTGAGTACAGGTCACCACTGAGTACTGGTCACCACCAGTGTCACCACCAGTTTTTTGATAAGAACCTGCCTCGTATGGGCCAGTAGGCCTTCTGCAGTGTTCCTTCATTCTTATGTTCTTATTTGCACCAGGATGTATGGTCACTTTTTTTACAAGAGGCCATTGAGACCTTGGACCACCATTGTCAATAATCACTATGTCACTAGGTCTTCAGGACGCATGAATTTCAGGAACACCAGCTCTATAGAAGTGTTCTCATATTGAGGTGAGATAATCTTCTTGCAAATTTTCTCCCAACGTTTAATCACTTTATTAAGGTGTTTGAATTTACGTTTGAGTTGCTCAGGTTCGAGATAAGTAAGGTTCTCCATGATTTCTTTATCTTTCATGGGAGGAAGTGGTTCAAGCCTTCTGACATGGAGTAAATGAGATGAACTTAATACTTCCAAATTACCAAGATCATCGGTAACATAAATTAGAGATCTGTTGTTGACTCTATTTTCGACTTAAGTTACAACCGTTCGAAATCCTTCTAAGTCGATTCACTGGCGATGAAGAGTCTTCCATAAACAATATTTTACGATACCGATCATTCTTTCATAAAATCCGCCGTGCCATGGAGATTTAGGAGGAATGTATCTCCAACGACAACTGCGTTGATTCAGCATCTGTTGTACTTCTGGTTGATCAAAGTTCTTGCTTATAAAAGCAGCACCAGTAACAAAGTTTATTGCATTTTCTGAAATCATCAGTCTGGGACATGCTCTTCTGGCTGCAAACCTGAATAATTTGATAAAGGTTTCAGCAGACATGTCAGTGTGGCTACTTCTAGATGTACTGCTCCAGTAGTAGTACAGGTGAACAAACAGATGTACACCTTGATGGGGACTTTGTCAACTGTTTTGGTTAAAATTATTGGTCCAGTATAGTCTACACCTGTCACCTCAAATTGAGTGACATAACATAACCACTCAGCGGGATACTGTGGTGAACCTGGCTTCTGACATACGCACATATTGAAGTGACGCCAATAAATGCAGTTCCTTATTTGTTTTTTCACACTTTGTGGACCTAGAAGTATCTGGTGGGATTGCTGTTTGTGACAAAGTGTATCAGCTACCCCACCATGTAACACGTTACTGTGGGCATTTTGCAGGATCAGTTTTGCTAGCCAATGATTCTTGGGGATCAATATTGGATGTATTGCTTCTTTAGGTAGTGAAGAATTATGAATTCTTCCTCGACATTTTATAATCTTTTCTGAGTCGAGATAAAGCCATAAAGAATTAATCATACTAAGTTTCTTTGAGGATTTATCCTGTGTTTCCAGAAATTTGTACACTGTAAAAAGATATCTTTCTGTATTTGTTTTACCCAGTATTTGATGGGTTCAGGAAATTCACAGTTAGGTTTTGTTCCTTTAATGAATTTGAAGACAAGAGCTGTAACAAGAGTTTAGTCAAAGATGAGTAATTAGATCCATCAATGACTATTTCTGGTGTGTCTTCTGTATTTAAACAGATTATTTCTGCTATGTTCAAGCAGACTGTTTCTTCTGGCATAATGTGAGCTTTATGCTGCGGCCAGTTATTTTCATTAGAGAGCCAGTTCGGTCAGTAGAACCATAATTTTTTGTCCACAAATTTCTTGAGTGGTGCACATGACAACATGTCAGCTGGATTCTCTTGGTTAAAGACATGGAGAAAGAGATAGTCTCTCTGTATCTTTCTTGTTTCTGCTACTCTGTTTTGTACATAGACCAACTTATTTCTGTTATTTCGTAACCACTGGAGAACTGCTTCATTATCACTCCTGATCATGTTTTTTTTAACAGTAAGATGATCAAGCACTTTGTTGAGATAGACAGCTAATTTTGTACCTACATAGAGTGCTGTCAGTTCCAATTGTGGTACTGTTCTGACCTTCAGGGGTGCTACCCTGGCCTTTGAAGTAATTAGTAAACTTCCTTCAGCATTACTCATGTCAGTTATAGAACGATAACCTATGGTCGATACATCATAGAACACATGCAATGTGTACTTGTTTCCCTCTTGAGTATTTATCTGAGAAATTTTATTTGATGAAGTTGAATAAACTCCGTGGATATTTTATCCCATGCTTGATTCATTTCTAGAGGCAGTTTCTCATCCCAACCTATTTTGAGCCTATATGCATCTTGCACCTGTAAAGTGCTCTCTGTATAATATTCAGCTCCCTAGAATAAGGTTTATAACCGCCAGTTACCAGTGATGCAGGGCCAAATGCCAATCACACAACATGTAACCACAAAAAGGTATTGTACATCACATCTGGCAGAGGTGTCGTTTGGGCTCCAGGCTCTGCTGCAGCTGCTCGATGATTCCCGTTGTGGTGGCACTCCTGACGCCCTAGTTCCCCTTCCGTGTCTTCTCTATATTTATTCTGTTCACATTAACAATGCTTCAGATACAGCTCTAGGTTCGCACTATCAGGTGAACAACTTAAACCCATATTGTCCACACTTGCTTCAGGAAAACACCAGAGTCCCGAGAATGCTGGATATTTTCCCTTTATTTTTTTCTTTTCTTTTCCCTCATTTTATGAATGTTTCATTATTCATTAACTCCTCTCTCCTTATTCCCCTTACTTTATGATTGTTTTGATATTCACTAATTCAGCTATCCTTATCTCTTATCTCACTGGCTTGGGTCACAATTATTCTGTTTGAATTTGCAGTTACTGCCTTGTGGCAACACCACCTAGTACACCCAACACTAGGACTGCAGCCTCTCTCCTGTCAGTGATTCCACTTTCAAATTGTTGTATGTAAACTGTAATCCTAACCTCCATTTTCTGATTCAGGACAGCTTGTATTTCACTTCACGGGTTGTTCGCTGACACTGGTAGTTTTTGTGATCCTCGTAACGACCTTGGTGGGCCTAAAAACCACTAAAGATTCACGAGGATTATATGATGCTGCTTCTTCCGCCGGTGTGTGTATGTATGTGTACACTCACCTAATTGTGGTTGCAGGGGTCGAGTCATAGCTCCTGGCCCTGCCTCTTTACTGGTTTCTACTGGGTCACTCATTCTGTGCTCTGTGAGCTTTATAATACCTCTTCTTAAAGCTATGTATGTATACTGCCTCCACCACCTCACTTTTCAGACTATTCCACTGCCTGACAACTCTGTGACTGAAGAAATACTTCCTGACATCTCTGTAACTCATCTGAGTCTTCAACTTCCAACTGTGACCTCTTGTTGCTGTGTTCCATTTCTGGAACATGTTGTCTCTGTCCACCTTGTCTGTTCCTCTTAATATTTTATATGTTGTCATCGTGTGCCCCCGTCCCTCCCGTCCTCCAGTGTCGTAAGGTCAATTTTCCTTAACCTTTCCTTGTTGGGCATGCCCCTTAGCTCACGGACTAGCCTCGTTGCAAGCCTTTGCACTTTCTCTAATTTCCTGACGTACTTGCTCAGGTGTGGGTTCCAAACTATTGCTGCATACTCTATTATAAACCTGACGTACATGGTGTACAGATTGCTGAACGACTCCATAGTGAGATGTCACAAAGTTATTCTTAGGTTTGCTAGTAGCCCATGTGCTACAGCAGTTATATGGTTGATGTGCACCTCAGGACATATGTTCTGTATTATACTCACCCTAAGATCTTTTTTTTTCAGTGAGGTTTGTAGTGTTTGGCCCCCTAGGCTGTTTTCTGTCTGTGGTCTTCTTAGACCTTCCCCTATTTTCATGACTTTGCACTTTGCGGGGTTGAACTCCAGGAGCCAAGTGTTAGACCTGGTCTGTAGCCTGTCCAGATCCCTTTGCAACCCTGCCTGGTCCTCCTCTGATTGAATTCTCCCTGTCCAAACAGGGACACTTCTGAGTCTATTCCGTCTGTCATGTCGTTCATATATGCCAGAAACAGCACCGGTCCTAGAATTGACCCCTATGGAATCCCGCTCGACACAGGCGTCCACTCAGACACCTCGTCACGTACCATGACTCGCCGTTGCCTTCCTGTTAGGTATTCTCTGATTCATTGCAGTGCCTTCCCTGTTATACCTACCTGGTCTTTCAGCTTTTGCACTAATATCTTGCATGGAGCTGTATCTAAAACCTTCTTACAGTCCAGAAAAACGCAATCTACCCACTCCTCTCTCTCTCTCTCTCTCTTGTCTTACTGCTGTCATCCTGTCATAGAACTCCAGTGGATTTGTGACACAGGATTTAACATCCCTGAAACTATGCCGTTCATAAGCTTATTCCTTTCTTGGTGCTCCACCACTCTTCTGATAATCTTCTCCACACTATACATGTCAGTGACACTGGTCTGTAGTTTAATACTTCGTGTCTGTCTCTTTTTTTTAAATATTGGGACTACATTTGCTGCCTTCCATACCTCAGGTAGTCGCCCTGTTTCGATAGATATGTTGAAGATCGTTGTTAGTCGTACACTATGTGCCTCTGCCCTCTCAGGACCTATGGAGAGATGTTATCTGGCCCCATCGACTTTGAGGCATCTAGCTCGCTTAGCAGCCTCTTCACATCCTCATCGGTTGTATGTATTGTGTGCAACACTTGATGGTGTACCTCACCACTCGTCTTTCTGGAGCCCCTTCTGTCTCCTCTGTGAATATTTCTTTGAATCTCATGTTGAGCTCCTTATATACGTCTCGGTCGTTTCTTGTGATCTTCCCTCCTTCCTTCCTCAGCCTGATTACCTGATCCTTGACTATTGTTTTCCGTCTGATGTGGCTGCACAACAGCTTCGGGTTAGATGTGGCTTCCGTTGCTATGTCATCTTCGTATTGTCGTTGGGCCTCCCTTCATACCTGTGCATATTCATTTCTGGCTCTATGACTGCTGTCCTTTTTCTCCTGGGTCCTTTCCTTCTATTTTTCTTCCATTCTGTTGTGCACTTGGTTTTGGCCTCTCTACACCTCTCTGCACCAAGGATTCATCCTGGTCTTCTCGTTACTTCTGTTACCCTTGGATACAAACCTCTCCTCAGCTTCCTTCCATGTTATTTCTCATATTCCATCAACTCATTTACTGACCTCCCTGCCAGTTCTCTGTCCCATTGGGCATCGTGCGGGAAATTCTTCATTCCTGTTTAGTCCCCTCTCCTGTAGTTTAGCTTCATTCCTCTTGCTCTTCTCATTCCCTCTCATCTTGTAACTCTACTATGAATTCGAAGCTCAGAACCTCGTGGTCACTGGCTCCGAGGGGTCTGTCATATGTGATGTGCTCAATATCTTCGCTACTCAAAGTGAATACTGGGTCCAGTCTTTCTAGTTTGTCCTCTTCTGTCTGTCTGTCTGTCTGTCTGTCTGTCTGTCTGTCTGTCTGTCTGTCTGTCTGTCTGTCTGTCTGTCTGTATGTCTCTCTCTCTCTCTCTCTCTCTCTGTCTCTCTCTCTCTCTCTCTCTCTGGCAGTGTCCCTTACGTGTTGGTACATGAGGTTTACCAGTACCACCTCCGTCTTCTTAGCCGCTGTGGGGGCTATGGGCCCCCATGTGACTCCAGGATCTCCCAGTCAATTTCCTTGTGATTGAAGTTGCCCTGCTCACAGTGTGTCGCCCATCGCTCTGTTACTCTCATCATATTCTTGTCTTGGCCTCCATCTGTTTTGAGGTATACTAAACATCACTGCAATCACTACCGTGGGTCCTCCAGAATGAAGTGTTCCTATTATGTAGTCTCCTGCTTCACTTCTCTCTCCGTTCTCCAACTCAACAAAATCTCATTGGTTTTTGATGAACAGTGCCACTCCTTCACCCCCCTTCCCCTCTGTCTTTCCTCAGGATCTGATATCTGCTTGGAAAGATGGTAACTGTTATCATTCCTGTGAGCTAAGTTTCTGTGAAATCTATGATGTCCAGTGTGTGTATATGTGTGTGTGTATACTCACCTAATTGCGGTTGCAGGGGTCGAGACTCAGCTCCTGGTCCTGCTTCTTCACTGATCGCTACTTGGTCCTCTCTCTCTCTGCTTTCTGAGCTTTGTCATGCCTCGTCTTAAAGCTATGTATGATTCCTGCCTCCACTGCATCACTTGCTAGGCTATTCCACTTCCTGACGACTCTGTGACTGAAGAAGTACTTCTTAACATCCCTGTGACTCGTCTGAGTCTTCAGCTTTCAATTGTGACCCATTGTTTCTGTGTCCCATCTCTGGAACATCCTGTCTCTGTCCATCTTGTCTATTCCACGCATTATTTTGTATGTTGTTATCATGTCTCCCCTGACCCTGCTGTCCTTCAGTGTTGTCAATCCGATTTCCCTCAACCTTTCTTCGTAGGACATCCCCCTGAGCTCTTGAACTAGCCTTGTTGCAAACCTTTGTACTTTCTCTAATTTCTTGACGTGCTTGACCAGGTGTGGGTTCCAAACTGGTGCTGCATACTCCAGTATGGGCCTGATGTACACAGTGTGCAGTGTCCTTAACGATTCCTTACTAAGGTATCGGAATGCTATTCTCAGGTTTGCCAGGCGCCCATATGCTGCAGCAGTTATCTGGTTGATGTGTGCCTCAGGAGACGTGCTTGGTGTTATTGTTACCCCAAGATCTTTCTCCTTGAGTGAGGTTTGCAGCCTTTGTCCACCTAGCCTAAACTCTATCTGCGGTCTTCTTTGCCCTTCCCTAATCTTCATGATTTTGCATTTGTCAGGGTTGAATTCGAGATGCCAGTTGCTGGACCACGTGTCCAGCCTGTCCAGGTCTCTTTGTAGTCCTGCCTGATCCTCGTTCTATTTAATCCTTCTTATTAGCTTCACATCATCTACGAACGGGGACACTTCATAGTCTATCCCTTCCATCATGTCATTCACATATATCAAAAATAGCGCTGGTCCTTGGACTGACCCCTGTGGGACCCCGCTCATCACAGACGCCCAATATGATATCTCATCACGTACCATGACTAGTTGTTGCCTCCCTGTCAGGTATTCTCTGATCCATTGAAGTGCCCTTCCTGTTATATGCGCCTGATCCTCTAGCTTCTGAACTTATCTCCTGTGAGGAACTGTGTCGAAGGCCTTCCTGCAGTCCAGGAAAAGGCAATCAACCCACCCCTCTCTCTCTCGTGTCTTACTTCTGTTACCTTGTCATAAAACTCCAGAAGGTTTGTGACACAGGATTTGCCTTCCATGAATCTGTGCTGGTTGTTGTTTATACTCTTGTTTCATTCCAGGTGCTCCACCACTCTCCTCCTGATAATCTTCTCCATGACTTTGCGTACTATACACGTCAGAGACACTCGTCTGTAGTTTAGTGCCTCTTTTCTGTCTCCTTTCTTAAAAATGGGGACTACATTTGCTGTCTTCCATACCTCAGGTAGTTGCCCAGTTTCAAGGGATGTATTGAAGATTGTAATTAGTGGCACGCACAGTGTCTTTGCTCCTTCTCTAAGAGCAAACAGGGAGATGTTGTCCAGACCCCTCGCCTTGAGGCATCAGGGTCACTTAGCAGCTTCTGCACCTCCTCCTCTGTTATTTGTATGTCATCCAGCACCTATTGGTATATTCCCTGTTTGTGTTCCCCTCTGTGCTCTCTTGTCAGAGCCATTCTTGTCTCTACTGTAAATACTTCCTTAAATCTTATGTTGAGCTCCTCGCATACCTCGTGATCGTTTCTTGTGAGTTCCCCACCTTCTTTAGTCAGCCTGATCACCTGGTCTTTGACTGTTGTCTTCCTCCTGATGTGGCTGTACAGCAGTTTTGGGTCAGACTTGACTTTCGATGCTATGTTATTTTCATACTATCACTGGGCCTCCCTCCTTACCTGTGTTTACTCGTTCCTGGCTTTTCGACTAATCTCCTTATTGTCCTGTGTTCTTCGCCTTCTGTACTTTTTCCATTCTCTATTGCACTTGGCTTTTGCTTCCTTACACCGTCGAATAAACCAAGGGCTCGTTCTGGTCTTCCCATTATTTCTGTTTCTCGTGGAAACAAACCTTTCCTCTGCCTCCTTGGATTTTGTTATTACATATTCAGTCATTTCATTTACCGAGTTTCCTACCAATTCTCTGTCCCACTGAGCCTCTTGCAGGAAGTTCCTCAAACCTATGTAGTCCCCCCGTTTATAGTCTGGCTTTTCTCATTCAACTCCTGTTACCCTCTCCACTTGTAGCTCTACTATGTATTCAGAGTACAGAACCACGTGGTCACTAGCTCCTAGGGGCCTCTCATATGTGATGTCTCTCAATGTCTGATCTGCTCATGGTGAACACAAGGTCCACTCCTGCTGGTTCATCCTCCCCTCTCTCTCTGGTAGTGTCCTTAACATGTTGATGCATGAGGCTTTCCAGTACCACATCCATCTTCTTGACTCTCCATGATTCGGGACCCCCGTGTGGCTCCAGGTTTTCCCAGTCGATCTCCCCGTGATTGAAATCGCCCATAACCAGCAACTTTGCTCTGCTCGAGTCAGGTCTTCTTGCCACCTCAGCCAGTGTGTCCACCATTGCTCTGTTACTCTCTTCTTATTCCTCTCTTGGCCTCCTGCAGTTCTGTGGTGGATTATACATCACTGCAATGACTACCTTGTGCTCCCCAGACTGAAGTGTACCTACTATGTATTCTCTTTCTCCAATTTCGTCCATGCCTGCCATTTCCTCAAATTTCCATCGGTGTTTTACGAGCAGTGCAACCCCTCCTCCCCCTCTGCTCCTTCTATCTTTCCTCAGGATCTTATATCCTGAAGGGAAGATTGCATCTGTTATTGTCTCAGTGAGTTTCATTTCTGTGACTGCTGTGATGTCTGGGGACTTCTCATTGATTCTTTCATACCACTTCTCATATTTGTTCGTTATTCCATCCGTATTCGTGTACCAATCCTTAAACTTCTGTTCCAAAACTATGGTCCTGGGAGGAGCACAATTTTGGAACAGAAGTTGAATGTTTGGTACACGAAGGGGGAAGGAATAATGAACAAATATTAGGAATGGCATGAAAGAATCAATGAGAAGTCCCCAGACATCATAGCAGTTACATAAACGAAACTCATTGAGTGTGTGTGTGTGTGTGTGTGTGTGTGTGTGTGTGTGTGTGTGTGTATGTGTGTGTGTGTGTGTGTGTGTGTGTGTGTGTGTGTGTGTACTCACCTATTTGTACTCACCTATTTGTGGTTGCAGGGGTCGAGTCCTAGCTCCTGGCCCCGCCTCTTCACCGGTTGCTACTAGACCCTCTCTCTCCCCGCTCCATGAGCTTTATCAAACCTCGTCTTAAAACTGTGTATGGTTCCTGCCTCCACTACGTCATTTTCTAGGCTATTCCACTGCCTTACAACTCTATGACTGAAGAAATACTTCCTACTATCTCTCTGACTCATTTGTGTCTTCAACTTCCAATTGTGGCCTCTTGTTTCTGTGTCCCCTCCCTGGAACATCCTGTCCTTGTCCACCTTGTCTATTCCACGCAGTATTTTATATGTCGTTATCATGTCTCCCCTGACCCTCCTGTCCTCCAGTGTCGTCAGGCCGATTTCCCTTAATCTTTCTTCATAGGACATTCCCCTTAGCTCTGGAACTAACCTTGTTGCAAACCTTTGTACTTTCTCTAGTTTCTTGACGTGCTTTATCAAGTGCGGGTTCCAAACAGGTGCTGCATACTCCAGTATGGGCCTGACATACACGGTGTACAGTGTCTTGAATGATTCCTTACTAAGGTGTCGGAATGCTGTTCTCAGGTTTGCCAGGCGCCCATATGCTGCAGCAGTTATCTGATTGATGTGTGCTTCCGGAGACATGCTCGGTGTTATACTCACCCCAAGATCTTTCTCCTTGAGTGAGGTTTGCAGTCTTTGGCCACCTAGCCTATACTCTGTCTGTGGTCTTCTGTGCCCTTCCCCTATCTTCATGACTTTGCATTTGGCAGGATTAAATTCGAGAAGCCATTTGCTGGACCAGGTGTCCAGTCTGTCCAGGTCTCTTTGAAGTCCTGCCTGGTCCTCATCAGATTTAATTCTCCTCATTAACTTCACATCATCTGCAAACAGGGACACTTCTGAGTCTAACCCTTCCGTCATGTCGTTCACATATACCAAAAATAGCACTGGTCCTAGGACCGACCCCTGTGGGACCCCGCTCGTCACAGGTGCCCACTGTGATACATCATTACGTACCATGACTCGTTGTTGCCTCCCTGTCAGGTATTCTCTGATCCATTGCAGTGCCCTTCCTGTTATATGCGCCTGATGCTCTAGCTTCTGCACTAATCTCTTGTGAGGAACTGTGTCAAAGGCCTTCTTGCAGTCCAAGAAGATGCAATCAACCCACCCCTCTCTCTCTTGTCTTACTTCTGTTATTTTATCATAAAACTCCAGAAGGTTTGTGACACAGGATTTGCCTTCCGTGAATCCGTGCTGGTTGGCATTTATACTCCTGTTCCGTTCCAGGTGCTCCACCACTCTCCTCCTGATAATCTTCTCCATAATTTTGCATACTATACACGTCAATGACACAGGTCTATAGTTTAGTGCCTCTTTTCTGTCTCCTTTTTTGAAAATGGGAACTACATTTGCTGTCTTCCATACCTCAGGTAGTTGCCCAGTTTCCAGGGATGTGTTGAAGATTGTGGTAAGTGGTACGCACAACATATCTGCTCCCTCTCTAAGGACCCATGGAGAGATGTTGTCCGGTCCCATTGCCTTTGAGGTATCGATGTCCCTTAGCAGTTTCTTCACCTCCTCCTCATCTGTATGTATGTCGTCCAACACTTGTTGGTGTATTCCTTGTTGGTGTCCCCATCTGGTCTGTCCCCCCAGAGTCCTTCCTGTCTCTACTGTAAATACTTCCTTAAATCTCGTGTTGAGCTCCTCACATACCTCTTGATCGTTTCTTGTGAGTTCTCCACCTTCTTTCCTCAGCCTTATCACCTGGTCCTTGACTGTTGTCTTCTTCCTAATGTGGCTATACAGCAGTTTCGGGTCAGATTTGACTTTCGATGCTATGTCGTTTTCATACTGTCGCTGGGCCTCCCTCCTTATCTGCGCATACTCGTTTCTGGCTCTTCTACTAATCTCCTTGTGTGTGTGTGTGTGTGTGTGTGTGTGTGTGTGTGTGTGTGTGTGTGTGTGTGTGTGTAAGTGTGTGTATCAGTGTTTGCGTTTGTGTGTGTGTGTGTGTATGTGTGTACTCACCTAATTGTGGTTGCAGGGGTCGAGACTCAGCTCCTGGCCCCGCCTCTTCACTGATCGCTACTGGATCCTCTCTCTCTCTGCTTCCTGAGCTTTGCCATACCTCTTCTTAAAACTATGTATGGTTCCTGCCTCCACTACTTCACTTGCTAGGCTATTCCACTTGCTGACAACTCAATGACTGAAGAAATACTTCCTAACGTCCCTGTGACTCGTCTGAGTCTTCAGCTTCCAGTTGTGACCCCTTGTCCCTGTGTCCCTTCTCTGGAACATCCTATCTCTGTCCACCTTGTCTCTTCCCCGCAGTATCTTGTATGTCGTTATCATGTCTCCCCTGACCCTTCTGTCCTCCAGTGTCGTCAGTCCGATTTCCCTTAACCTTTCCTCGTACGACATTCCCTTGAGCTCTGGGACTAGCCTTGTTGCAAACCTTTGTACTTTCTCTAACTTCTTGACGTGCTTGACCAGGTGTGGGTTCCAGACTGGTGCTGCATACTCCAGTATGGGCCTAGCATACACAGTGTACAGTGTCTTGAACGATTCCTTATTAAGGTATCGGAACGCTATTCTCAGGTTTGCCAGGCGCCCGTATGCTGCAGCGGTTATTTGGTTGATGTGTGCCTCCGGTGATGTGCTTGGTGTTATGGTCACCCCAAGGTCTTTCTCCCTGAGTGAGGTCTGTAGTCTTTGTCCACCTAGCCTATACCCTGTCTGCGGTCTTCTTAGTGTGTGTGTGTGTGTGTGTGTGTGTACTCACCTATTTGTGGTTGCAGGGGTCGAGTCTTAGCTCCTGGCCCCTGTATGCGTGTGTGTCCGCGTATGTGCGTGTGTATTCAACACAGTACGCAACACACAGCACACAATAATCAAAGAGAAAACGTACAATGCTTGCTGCTGATTTAAGAAGGATGTGTATTGGAGAAGACCAGTGGATCTCCTGTCCGCTATACATCCTCTATCTTGCCTCTTCACAACGCTGTTTATTCACACACACACTTTTAGCCATTGTTTCTCTCTTACACACACACGTGTTGTTTACTCTTATAGTTTGTTGTGGCTTAACCTCGAAGGGAAGCACACAGTATGTCTCAGACAGTGTTGCCAGAAATGTTTGTCATTGGTGAAGCTCTCGCTTCACACGGTGAAGGTCCGGGTTCCATTCCCGGCGAGGGTAGAAACATTGGACGCGTTTCCCTACACCGGTTGTCTATGTTTACCTATCAGTAATAATGGGAACCTGTGTGTTAGTTGACTGGTGTGAGTCGCATCCTGGGACAAAACTAACGTAATTTGCCTGAAATGCATAACAAGCGGCTTTCTATTGATGTCAGCTAGGCCTGTATACCTTGTACATGTACTTATAGAAATAAAGATTTTAATATACAGTGGCATATACTTGAACATTCACTACTTTTCTTACTATTATCCTTCTGCTAGGTAAAGTGTTCTTGTATCTCTTATTCTCCGTGTTCTTTACATCTGTTACCATCAACATCTGGACTCTGACTCCTCGTAGCTCATTCTGTCGTCTTGGCTATCATACTCTCATTACTCTCTTCTTCTCTCTCTAACTTCTCCCATGGAAACTTCTTATTTAGGCCTTTCCTACATTTCCATTTTTCAAAAAATTTACATCACAATCTGTCTTCTGAACCGAGTACACCACCTTAACTGGATGTAAATTTCATCCACAATCAGCAAGACGTCCGGTAGCTTATTCCTGTTGTAAGTTTCGGGCCCCGGCCTGTATCCAGGGATCAACTGTCTCTTGTAAAAGTCAGCAAGAGTGAGGAGATAAACACTAGGCTAGTTGGCCTTAATACCTATTCTCAGGTTTGGAGGTGTCTCTCACTAGCTTCAAGATGATTAACGTATTCTGAGTTTTGTCTCTAAAAGTACATGACCTATTGCCATTGAGCATACACATTCTTGTTCTCTCTCTCCTGTTGTGTTTCTTATAGTGTGGTATCTGCTTAGTTTATTGTATATATTGTAAATAAGTGAACATGACTCTGGTGGTAGGCACATTCAGGTACTCAAAACAAAACCTCTTGTGTATGTTTTTACCCTTTGTTGGATTGCTTTGCTAATCACTTCCTTACTGGTTATACATCTTTATGGCCAGGCACCACAGGCCTTCTACCAGTACCTGTGTTTGTAACACGGGAAAATTTTGTTGTCTTGTTTTCTATCTGCAGTGCAAGCTGGTTGCCTGCCCACGTTATGTTGCGTTGTGATTGTATTACAATGTTGTTACAAGATTTTATTGCAGGTGTGGCTGCAGACTATGGCTTCAGCGCTGTTGGCGTATTGCTCGTTTTATTGCCATTGAATATCTTCTCAAATTAACTATTGTACAACTTCATGAATTAATCTGCAACAAGCTATTGACTGATCCAGCAATCATGGCTTGCCATCTGATGAGTCTGCTGTAAAGGGAGCTCGTGCTAGTCTCTGCTACCCACTTCGTTACCTTTCTAATAACAATAGATATGAAAAATACTCCATGGGAAAGTGGAAAAAGAATTCTCCTCCGTTAGCTATGCACGCCGTAAGAGGCGACTAAAGGACGCAGGCCGCCGAGTCTGAGCCTAAATACACCAAAAAATCGAAAAAATATGGAAAATGAGTTATTCATACAGAAAATAGCTTAACTCTTTGGCAACACAATGGTACAAGAATCAATGTTCTACAACGTTTCTACAAGAAATTATAGTCATTTATATCAGGTATGGTGGCGGCGATGTAGGCCATAATATAGCGAGAGTCCACCAGCAATATTTCGATATAAATGAGTTACTCCTCGTCCCCTTGTTCTATTGTTTGGTATGTGAGTGATAGAAAACGGTGTTTTGAAGAGGATAACTGCACTAGAACATCAGTTTACTAAGAAATACACCGAAAAAAACACGATTTCTGCGCAAAAAAATTTTTTTTTTTTGAAACGGTAGGCCGGCCGACGTTCTAGGCCTATATCTCGGAAGTAACTTATTCACTTATTTCGCTCCATAACTCCATTATTAATGATTGTATTGAAATGATTTTCACAGACAATATAAAACAAAGTGTGTTTGAAATTGAGACATAAAATTTTTTGGAATATCTCAAATATTTTTGATTTTATGCGGGGTTAAAAAGCAGATATTTTGGCGAATGCCAAAAATTCTGTCAAATGTATTTTTTTTAACTTGATAATAAGATATATTAGATGAAATGACTATGTTAAAATGTCGTGCTAGTTGTATTCTAACAGTTGGGAATGTCGGAAGTGCCACTCGTAGTGCCAATTTGTCAGGTCATGCTGCCATATATAAAAATTATGTTTATATCTTTTTTCTCTGTTGTTTGTTGGCCAATCATACTGAAACTTTGTCACATGCTTCTACATATGCACCTCTAAAAGTACAACAAAAATAAAATAAATCGGTTGAAAAATATAAAAAAAAGGCCGGTTGTAATGCGTCCTAAAATGCCGGTAGTAAGGGGCTAGTAACCCATTCTCCTTTATAATATTACCAGACTTAAAAATAAGAACTTTCGTTTTTCTTTTTGGACCACCCTGCCGTGCTGGAATACGGCCGGTTTGTTGAAAGAAGAGATTCGAAAAAAATCCCGCCTACTAGTGGCGAAGCCTTTATTGGCTGCATCGAGTCTGAGTCAAATATATAAGCCCATTTGTTAATGTCTGTGCTTCAGATTCATCAAGACTATGATACTGAACACCAGCTCCTGGGCTGAAGGGCTGATTACCTCATAGTTCTTGGTGGTTGGTGAAATATCTATTTAATAAAGATACCCAGTTGTTGCACACATGCCTAATTCTGTTGTTAGGTAAGACACATATGCAACAGTTAGGTATCTTTATTATGAAACGTTTCGCCTACACAGTAGGCTTCTTCAGTCAAGTACAGAAAAGTTGATAGAAGCAGAAGATACTTGAAGACGATGTAATCAGTCCATCACCCTTAAAGTTTTGAGGTGGTCAGTCCCTCAGTCTGGAGAAGAGCATTGTTCCATAGTATGAAACAATATGGAGAAGAAGTGACAGGACGGAGCCTTTTTATAGCGCCGAGAGGTGAGACGTAGGCCACTAGGAGAGGTAAGAACTCAGATGTTGAAAGGTCAGGTCCCTCTCAAATCCAGCCCCTCTCACTAGTGGAAGTTGTTGAAGTTGATTGCAGGTCTGTACCAAGATACCCTTGTGTTGCAGTGTCTGACAGATTGAACATTAAAATGGTATAAAATACCGACAGGTTGTTAGGTAAGACACATATGCAACAGTTAGGTATCTTTATTATGAAACGTTTCGCCTACACAGTAGGCTTCTTCAGTCAAGTACAGAAAAGTTGATAGAACTGCAACACAAGGGTATCTTGGTACAGACCTGTAATCAACTTCAACAACTTCCACTAGTGAGAGGGGCTGGATTTGAGAGGGACCTGACCTTTCAACATCTGAGTTCTTACCTCTCCTAGTGGCCTACGTCTCACCTCTCGGCGCTATAAAAAGGCTCCGTCCTGTCACTTCTTCTCCATATTGTTTCATACTATGGAACAATGCTCTTCTCCAGACTGAGGGACTGACCACCTCAAAACTTTAAGGGTGATGGACTGATTACATCGTCTTCAAGTATCTTCTGCTTCTATCAACTTTTCTGTACTTGACTGAAGAAGCCTACTGTGTAGGCGAAACGTTTCATAATAAAGATACCTAACTGTTGCATATGTGTCTTACCTAACAACCTGTCGGTATTTTATACCATTTTAATGTTCAATCTGTCAGACACTGCAACACAAGGGTATCTTGGTACAGACCTGCAATCAACTTCAACAACTTCCACTAGTGAGAGGGGCTGGATTTGATAGGGACCTGACCTTTCAACATCTGAGTTCTTACCTCTCCTAGTGGCCTACGTCTCACCTCTCGGCGCTATAAAAAGGCTCCGTCCTGTCACTTCTTCTCCATATTGTTTCATACTATGGAACAATGCTCTTCTCCAGACTGAGGGACTGACCACCTCAAAACTTTAAGGGTGATGGACTGATTACATCGTCTTCAAGTATCTTCTGCTTCTATCAACTTTTCTGTACTTGACTGAAGAAGCCTACTGTGTAGGCGAAACGTTTCATAATAAAGATACCTAACTGTTGCATATGTGTCTTACCTAACAACCTGTCGGTATTTTATACCATTTTAATGTTCATGCCTAATTCTACAACTTGTCAATATTATATACAATTTATGTTATAAAACAGTTGAGATGATATTCCTGAATGTTCACCTGATAATTCGCCAGTGGAGGAGGCAAATGGCGGTAGACCAGATTTAGGTCGGGATCCAATTTCTTCGCTGGTACTCGAATTGGTGTAACTTGCCAACAGACCAAAGAGAAACATGACAGGAAGGAGAGGAGACATCATCGTCATACCTATGATGAGTACCACGTTTTTCTGCAGTAGAGTCGAGCATTGGGCGGCACTGGTTCACACTGCGTTATTGACGAAGGCACAAGAGTATACTTAAAGGTTGTGTGATGATGATTTTGTGAATTACAGTCTTGTGAAATCTACTGTCCTCAGTGCTTATGAATATATATCACCTAAATAAAGACGCAAGTTTAAGATGAATAGGATTTAACCTGAACAGTCTCGTGTGGATTTTGCAAGGCAACAGTCAAAAATTTTGACTATTAGGAATACAGGTGTAGTCTTGTCGCCTGTGCACCTGGTTGTAGTCCAATAACCAAGGTAGAAAGAGGAACGAGCAAAAGACAGCAGTAAGTTAACAGTTACACATATATTCTTCATCAAATAGCAAATAATTATATGTATATTACTTATAGACAGGGCTGGATTACCGCATAGGCAAACTAGGCATTTGCCTAGGGCCCCGCGCATTTGGGTGCCCCGCGGTCCAAGGGGTTCAGGGGCCCATCCAAGACTGCGCATATGGTGCAAGTGCAAAGGGGTCCCTACCTAAAAAGTTCAAGTGTTTTGAGAGTAAAATTGATTTTTAAAAATTAATCAAAACAAAAATAAATAATGAAATAAAATAAAATAAAAATAAATAAACCTAACCAGAGATGGCAACACTCAACACGCCTTTGTTTACATCAGAACAGCTGTGTTTTCCCGCTAATGGGTGAGTATGGGAGATTCCTCTCCAATTTTCTGTAGTAATTACACGTTATCTAGACTTGTACTGTGACAAATTAACTGAAGTGTTGTTGATAGACATTGATGTGCATGGATAAATGTTTGTTTTCGCCTTTAAATGTTAAGGGAGGTACCTGATAGGGTTACTTGACCAGCAAAGATGCATGGACCAGTAAAGACGCATTTTTGGTAAAAATACTATAAAGAAAAACCTAAAAACGCAAATTGACTTCCGTTTTTAGGTTTTAAAAGCACTTTGTCCTGTCTTTAAGTCTTTATCATTTCAATAACAGATCTCAATTGATTGATGTTCTACATCACTTCCGTCGCAAATGCTTAGTTTTCAAGTTGCGACGGAAGTGATGTAGAACATCAATTAATTTACTACATATTTCCCCACAAACACATAAGCCACATCAGAAAATCGTTGGTTGGGTGAAACTGAAAATTGTCCCTGCATTCTTTAATTCTCATGTCCTTATCTATGGTGGTAGGCCATATATCATGCAAAACATAATGATTAGTTTAGTTATGAAAATGGTAATATAAATACCATTGTGCATTGTTCTTGGACTCGGTATGATTTCTGTTTAAGTAAATTGGAGATCAAGGAGGATGAATTAGTAAAATATTCATATCCCAAATCACTAACCTAATCTATGGTAAAAGTTCTGTATGTGACTCCTTTCTGGTAACGTTTTGAACTTTTAGATTCGCAGCCAGAGGATAGGGGGCTACAAGGGCCATATCCCCCCAATTGAGAGAAAAAAAAATTAATAATAATTAAAAAATTAATAATAATTGATAATGAAAAATTTGTAGTTGCATGATTACAGACAGTGATACATCCTCATTATGGCATCTCGTGAACGTGATGTTGGACGTTCTTATGCGAGTGGGTCACAGAAAAGAAAGAAGAAAATTCAAGAAGAAGAACAGAAAAAGAAAGATGTAGGAAGCTGCAGAAAGATCACAGACATGCTCATGAAAACAGTTTCTGATGTTACCAGTACAGTTGAATCTGCAGATACGTCAGATCATACAGGAAGCCCTCCCTTCATTATTTCTCAGCCAGCATCTACTTCTTTTGTGTGTCCTCTCAATGTCTCAACGGACATTTCATCCACAGGATTTGTCTTAAAAGATCCTGCCTCATGGCCAAATGTAATCCCAGATTCTCTACGTAATGCTTTCATTGCAGAAAACTTCAGTCAAATTCTGAACATTGACTTTAGGAAATCAGCAAGGATTTATGATGATGGAAGTCGTCGTTTTTTAAAGTCATCTATGTTTTACAGGAAGCTTGCAAATTCAGAAACTGTGAAAAGATCATGGATGGTATACTCTGAAAGCTGAGGACAAGTGTACTGTTCAGCATGCAAGCTATTTTCTACCAAAGAAAATACAGTGGTCCCCCGCTTTTCGTAGTTCCCGGCAATCGTAAAATTCGCCAATCATAGAGGTATTTTCGTATAAACCTGACTCGCTAGTCGTAGTTCGTCCGGGACGCGTACCCACGGCGTGAGCCAGGGCGGCAGCCAGTCTGGCATTGTTTACCAGTGAGCGAAGGTCCCCTCACGTGCTCCAGCGAAATATTTCATAATATTCCATTTATTTTAGTGCTTGCAAGTACTAAATAAGCTACCATGGCTCCAAAGAAAGCTCCTAGTGCCAAGCCTGAGGTAAAGAAGGTGAGAAATACGATTGAATTTAAGAAAACCATCATTGAACAATATGAAAGTGGTACAGGTGTGGCCGAACTGTCCAGGATGTATAAGAAACCCTACACAACCTTATGTTCCATAGTGGCCAAGAAAAATGAAATAAAGGATGCTGTTGTTGCAAAGGGAGTAACTATGCTGACAAAAATGAGATCACCAGTACTGGAAGAGGTTGAGAAGTTATTATTGGTGTGGATAAATGAGAAACAATTAGCAGGAGATACTCTTATGACTCCGTTTATTTGTGAAAAGGCTAGGCAGTTGCATGAAGATTTGGTAAAGAAATTGCCTGCAAATAGTGGTGAAGTGAGTGAATATAAGGCCAGCAAAGGCTGGTTTGAGAGATTTAAGAACAGTACTGGCATACACAGTGTGGTAAGGCATGGTGAGGCTGCCAGTTCGGACCACAGGGCGGCTGAAAAATATGTGCATGAATTCCAGGAGTACATAAACAGTGAAGGACTGAAACCTGAACAAGTGTTCAATTGTGACGAAACAGGCCTCTTTTGGAAGAAAATGCCAAAGAGGACATTCATTACACAAGAGGAAAAGGCAATGCCATGACACAAGCCTATGAAAGACAGGCTGACACTAATGTTCTGTGCTAATGCTAGTGGGGATTTCAAAGTGAAGCCATTACTAGTGTACCATTCTGAAAATCCCAGAGTGTTCAGGAAAAACAATGTTATGAAGAGTAAATTGTGTGTGTTTTGGAAATCTAATAGTAAGGCATGGGTCACGAGGGAAATTTTCGTCGAGTGGTTCAATGAAGTGTTTGGCCCTAGTGTGAAGGAGTATCTCCTGGAAAAGAAATTGGATCTCAAGTGCCTGCTAGTAATGGACAATGCACCTGCTCATCATCCAAACTTGGATGACCTAATTTTCGAGGAGTTTGGGTTCATCACAGTAAAGTTCTTGCCCCCGAATACCACTCCTCTCCTCCAACCCATGGACCAGCAGGTTATTACAAACTTTAAAAAACTCTACACAAAAGCAATGTTTCACAGGTGCTTGACTGTGACCACAGACACTCACTTGACCCTAAGGGAATTTTGGAGAGAACACTTCAGCATCCTCCACTGCATAACCCTTATAGGTATGGCTTGGGAAGAAATGACTACCAGGACTTTGAACTCTGCCTGGAGAAAATTGTGGCCAGATTGTGTCGACAAGAGGGATTTTGAAGAATTTGGGACTGACCCTGATAAGCCTATGTCTGTTGTAAAATCAATTGTGGCACCGGGGAGTTCCATGGGGTTGGATGTGAGTTTGGAGGATGTGGAAGAACTGGTGGAAGACCACAATGAAGAGCTCACCTCTGAGGAGCTGCAAGAGCTTCAGCAGGAAGAGCAACACATCGCAGCTCAGAATCTTGCTGCAGAGGAGGAGGGAGAGAGATGGAAGAAGGTGCCTTCTTCAGAAATTAAAGAGATTTTTACTATGTGGGGTAAGATGGAAAGCTTTATGGAGAAACATCACCCTAACAAGGTTGTTGCAAGCCAAGTTGGCAACATGTACAGTGACAAAGTCTTGGGCCATTTTAGGGAAGTGTTAAAGAGGCGCCAGAAACAGAGCTCTCTCCACAGTTATTTTGTGAGACAGGACTCCAGTGACTCTCAAGGTGGGCCTAGTGGCATTAAGAAACAGAGAAGAGAAGCAACCCCAGAAAAGCAAATGGTACCTGAGGTGTTGATGGAAGGGGATTCCCCTTCCAAACTATAAACAATCCACCCTCTCTCCTCCTCCAGTCTCCCATAAAGGTAAGTGTTATGCTGTTAATGTTTCATTCATCATTTCCCATTGTATTGTTTATGTACTACATGTATATTTCATGTTAAATTTTTTTTGTTTTAATACTTCTGGGTGTCAGGAACGGATTAATTGTATTTACATTATTTCTTATGGGGAAAATTGATTCGTAAATCGTAAATTTTGTTTATAGTAACGGCTCCAGGAACGGATTAATTACGAACAACGAGGGACCACTGTACCTTCACACAGGGGTTCAATGACTGGAAAAATTCCAAGCGTTTCGAGGAACATGAAAACAGCACCACTCACAGGAGCTGCATTTTAGCCAGTGTATTTCGTGCACAGAAAAAAGGCTTATTGGATTCTCATTTGGAAAATCAAACTGAAAAAGAGCGCACTTATTGGAGAAAAGATCTAGAAAGAGTTGTTGCTGTTGTAAAATTCTTAGCTCTAAGAGGACTTGCTTTCCGTGGAGAAAATGAGGTTTTTGGTTCGGAAAACAATGGCAATTTCCTAGGGATCATAGAACTGTTAGCACAATTCGATCCATTCTTAGCAAATCATGTGTCACGCCTTTGGAATGCAGGAAGAGGCACTGTATCTTACATGTCATGTACTATATGCAATGAATTTATTGAACTGATGACTAAGAAGGTCCTCAATAACATCATAGCAGCTGTGAAAACTGCAAAATACTTTGCAATAAGTGTAGATTCAACACCAGATATTTCACATACAGATCAATTGACATTCATTGTTCGCTTTGTCGATTCCAGTGGTAAGCCTGTAGAGCACTTTATAAAATTCATTCCTCTTTCAGGCCATGATGGAGAAACAATGATGAATGTAGTACTGGATACTCTGCTTGAACATAATCTCTCTATTATGGATTGCCGTGGCCAGAGCTACGACAATGCAAGTAACATGACGGGTAAATACAATGGATTGCAAGCCCGTATCAAGCAAATCAACCCACTTGCTGAATATGTGCCCTGCTCAGCACATTCTCTTAATCTTGTTGGGTCATGTTCTGCGGAGTGTTGTGTCGCTGCAGTTTCATTTTTTGGACTTTTACAAGCACTCTTTAATTTTTTCTCTGCTTCAACGCATCGGTGGAGTATACTCAAGTCAACCATTCATGGAGATGTCATCAAATCATTATCAACAACAAGGTGGTCAGTGCAGCATGATGCAACACATGCTTTCAAAGACAGCTTTGCTGAAATACGTTCTGCTTTGATCCAAATAGCAGAGGATGAAGACCAGACAGCAACTACAAGAAGCGAAGCAGCCAGCTTAGCATCAAAATTGGAAGATTTTGAATTGGCCTTACTCTGTGTGCTTTGGGACTGTATACTGGAACGGTTAAATGCCACGAACAAGACACTTCAGAAAATTGAAATTGAAATGGCTACTTGTGCTAACCTTTATGCAGGCTTAGTGGAATTTGTAAGCTCACTTCGCAATGATGAAGCTTTTGAAATGTTTGAAGAGAAAGCTAAACTGCTGGTGAAGGGGGAATTCAGGGGTAACTTTTTTTTTTTTTATTTTTCGTTCGATTTCTTTCATTTTTTTTGTACGTAAAGAAGCACCTTTCAATAGTAATGTGACCAAGTTTCAATAAGATAGCTCAAAAAACAACTGAGAAAAAAATTATTTACTAATAATCATACATATTGCAATTTGCCGTCGAAGTGGGACTTGGAGAAGTTGTTTTGGCATTATCTACGCATAAAACAATGCTAAACTGTATTTCTAGTGGATTGCCTTTCTGTAATTTATCCTTTCTTCATTCTTAAAAAAAATAAATTTTGTATGTTTTTTGACTTTCAGCCAAATATCTGACTTTTGCCCTCACAAAAATCAAAAACAAATTATGATATCTCAAAAAGCAATCCACTAGCTTGTAAAACAATCTTTCCTTTATGTTCTCTGTGAATTTCATTACATTCCTGCTATTATTAACGAAGGGGTTTGCTCATATATGTGAATAACTTACTTCCGAGATAATCCGCGAAACAGCCGGACCACCAATTTTTTTTTTTTTTTTTTCGAGAAAATAACATTTTTCTCAGTCTTATACTGCATTACGAGTGTATATCATAGTTAACCATGTTAGTTTTCTTTAA
Source organism: Cherax quadricarinatus (assembly GCF_038502225.1). Taxonomy (NCBI): domain Eukaryota; kingdom Metazoa; phylum Arthropoda; class Malacostraca; order Decapoda; family Parastacidae; genus Cherax; species Cherax quadricarinatus. Next base: position 24,578,563 of record NC_091302.1, read on the forward strand.
TATAAGGACCCTGGAGGTGAGAGAAAGAGAATGGAAGCCCCTCTCTGAGAATGGGAATCTATTATTCCCGATGGAGCGCTCTGGGAATATGCCATATATTATTCATTCTGGAGTATTTACCATACTTCTTTGTTATTTATATTGTTTATTATGTCATATTAGATCAATTGTGATAGATAAATAAGCCGTAGAAGCTATAATAGCGTTATATTTAGCCATATTCCCCGGCCACCCCGAGACTGGAATTTTCCATGACGTCAGCAAAATGGTGTCGGGAGGTTCCTGGTTGGTTGGAACTCTACGTATAAGTCCCACCCAATGTATTATGATGCCAAATCGTCAATTATTATCTTAGAAAGAATAATACAATAAATACACGAAAAAAAACGGAAAAAAAAAATTGAGGACAGGTGAGCACACCTGCCGCGGGTGGTGACGTCACCCCAGGTGTATTTAAATGACCATAATTCCTTGTAGGAATGTCGTAGAACAATGATTCTGGTACCATTGTGTTGCCAGAGAGTTAAGCTATTTTTCTATAAGATTAACTCAGTTTGTGAATTTTTTTCGACAAATTTGTAAGCTCACTTCGCAATGATGAAGCTTTTGAAATGTTTGAAGAGAAAGCTAAACTGCTGGTGAAAGACTACAGTTACCGGGCTGATCATCAGCGGTCAAGGAAGAGGAAACACAATTTTGAAGAGCCAGACAATGAAATTGTGTTGCTACCAAGGCAGAAATGAAAGACAGCTACATACTTCGTCATTCTGGATTCACTGATTACAGAATTGGTGAAAAGAAAAGAAATCTACCAGAATCTCAATGACAAGTTTGGATTTCTGTTCAAAATTACTACTATGCAAGATGCAGAATTGAGAGAAGCTGCATTAATTAAAGTTGCAACAACACCTTTCAGCAGATGTTCAGGACACATTTGTTGAAGAAATAGTTCATTTTTCTCGGTATATGAATCAGATTAAAGCTCCACCTGAAAAATGTGTGCCCTCAGCTGCTTTGAAACATTTAAGAAATGCAGGTATCTCAGAAACATTCCCTAATGTTGACATAGTGTATCTCCTTTACCTAACACTTTCAGCTACTAACTGTGAAGGAGAACGTTCATTTTCTGTTTTGAAAAGAGTGAAAAACCAGCTCCGTTCAACAATGAGCCAAGACAAATTGTGTAACCTAGCCTTGTTGACCATTGAGTCTGATCTAACAAGAAATATTGATTTTCAGAATATAATTGATGATTTTGCCAATATGAAATCCAGAAAAAAGTTGATTTAAGAAGTGCCTGTGAATATAAACAATTCTTTACTTTCTTGAGTTTATATGATTTGATAGTCTTATGCATGATGCAATGATAACAATAATGGTCAGTGATTTATAAAGGGAATAATAGTGCTGTAGTGGTTATGCTGAATATAATAGGTACATGATGTCACTACTTTAATAGCCTAATCTAGTAATACTATACTGTCTTGAGTTTATTCTCTTTAAAATGCATGATTTAACAAGATAGTTATAATGGCTGTTGGTAAATGGTTTTGGTTGTCTTGATGTACTTTCCCTATTAAATTTAATCTAAATAGCCAGAATGTATTTAATTAGACCTTAAACAGGCTCACACTGACAACTCCCCCCACCCCCAAGCTGGAAGGGGTCGCTTCGCTTACCAGTAACTCAAAGGGGCCCCGCCAATCTGAATAGCATAGGGCCCGGAGACTTCTTAATCCGGCCCTGCTTACAGAGGATATGTACAGGAAGGCAATTTGCAAGCAAGAGAGGCGGTTCTTACCTCCTTCGACCAGACTTGCAGGTGGATCTGCCAGTGTTGCTTCACGAGAGTCCAACATCGCTTCACAACTTTGGTGGGCTTCCTTATCATTGCCTGGGTTGAACCAAGGTGCTAACATAACGAGGGGACTTCACTGATTATATTCTGAGCATCTGGTTCGCTGTTCTGGAGGCCATGTATATATGGTTGTGTCACATTCACCAAATAAAATGTAATTTACACTTAGCATGCCACAGTTATTCTTTGATACAAGACGCTGTACTTCTCACCACAGAAGATATTTACATTAAAAAATATTTTTAGAGGCATATGTGGTAAAGTAATTTCCGTCTAGTTACACAAAATTTATATTGACAGGAAGTATTTTGGAGGTTTTCGGAAGGAAGGAATTGTGGGAGAACATTCTTTGTTTTTATTTATAATGATGTCCATCCAGACTGTATATTGACCCTGTTTACCTGGAGTTTACCTGGAGAGAGTTCCGGGGGTCAACGCCCCCGCGGCCCGGTCTGTGACCAGGCCTCATGGTGGATCACGGCCTGATCAACCAGGCTGTTACTGCTGGCTGTACGCAGTCCACCATACATGCCACAGCCTAGCTGGTCAGGTACCGACTTTAGGTGCCTGTCCAGTGCCTGCTTGAAGACAGCCAGGGGTCTATTGGTAATCCCCCTTATGTATGCTGGGAGGCAGTTGAACAGTCTTTGGCCCCTGACACTTATTGTGTTGTCTCTTAACGTGCTAGTGACACCCCTGCTTTTCATTGGGGGGATGTTGCATCGTCTGCCGAGTCTTTTGCTTTCGTAGTGAGGGATTTTCGTGTGCAAGTTTGGTACTAGTCCCTCTAGGATTTTCCAGGTGTATATAATCATGTATCTCTCCCGCCTGTGTTCCAGGGAGTACAGGTTCAGGAACTTCAAGCGCTCCCAGTAATTGAGGTGTTTTATCTCCGTTATGCGCGCCGTGAAGGTTCTCTGTACATTTTCTAGGTCAGCAATTTCACCTTCCTTGAAAGGTGCTGTTAGTGTGCAGCAATATTCCAGCCTAGATAGACCAATCGACCTGAAGAGTGTCATCATGGGCTTGGCATCCCTAGTTTTGAAGGTTCTCATTATCCATCCTGTCATTTTTCTAGCAAATGTGATTGATACAATGTTATGGTTCTTGAAGGTGAGATCCTCTGACATGATCACTCCCAGGTCTTTGACGTTAGTTTTTCGTTCTACTGTGTAGCTAGAATTTGTTTTATACTCTAATGAAGTTTTAATTTCCTCATGTTTACCATATCGGAGTAATTGAAATTTCTCATCGTTGAACTTCATATTGTTTTCTGCAGCCCATTGAAAGATTTGGTTGATGTCCGCCTGGAGCCTTGCAGTGTCTGCAATGGAAGACATTGTCATGCACATTCGGGTGTCATCTGCAAAGGAAGAGGCGGTGCTGTGGCTGACATCCTTGTCTATGTCAGATATGAGGATGAGGAACAAGATGGGAGCGAGTACTGTGCCTTGTGGAACAGAGCTTTTCACCGGAGCTGCCTCGGACTTTACTCTGTTGATTACTACTACTTTTTGTGTTCTATTTGTGAAAAAATTATAGATCCATTTACCAACTTTTCCTGTAATTCCTTTAGCACGCATTTTGTGCGCTATTATGCCGTGGTCATACTTGTCGAAGGCTTTTGCGAAGTCTGTGTATATTATATCTGCATTCTTTTTGTCTTCTAGTGCATCTAGGACCTTGTCGTAGTGATCCAGTAGTTGAGACAGACAGGAGCGATCTGCTCTAAACCCATGTTGCCTTGGGTTGTGTAATTGATGGGTATCTAGATGGGTGGCGATCTTGCTTCTTAGGACCCTTACGACCCCAGTGTCCATGCTTCCTCTCCATAGGATGTTAAAAGCAAGTGATAGGGGCTTCTTGCAGGAAAAAATTCTCCTCCTATTCCGTGTACCTTAAGCAATGGTCGCAGCAATGGTTTCAAGTTGGAAAAATTCGGATTCAGGAAGGATATAGGAAAGCACTGGTTTGGTAATAGAGTTGTGGATGAGTGGAACAAACTCCCCAGTACAGTTATTCAGGCTAAAACGTTGTGTAGTTTTAAAAATAAGTTAGATAAATACATGAGTGAGTGTGGGTGGGTGTGAGTTGGACATGACTAGCTTGTGTTGCTGGGTCTGGTGCCGTGCTCCATCCTTGAGTGGAGGTGACCAGACTGGGTGGGTCATTGGGCTAATCTGGGGGGGAGGTCATTGGGCTATTCCGGGGGGAGGAGTCATTGGGCTAATCCGGGGGGGGGGACATGGAACTGCTCTGCATGGGTCAGTAGGTCTGTTGCAGTGTTCCTTCTTTCTTATGTTCTAATGTTCTTGATGAACACAGAGTTCCATGAGTCTGGCCCTGGGGCAGAGTGCATGGGCATGTCATTTATCGCCTGTTCGAAGTCATTTGGCGTCAGGATAACATCAGGTAGGCTTGTGTTTACCAAATTCTGTGGCTCTCTCATAAAAAAATAATTTTGATCTTCGACTCTCAGTCTGGTTAGTGGCTTGCTAAAAACTGAGTCATATTGGGACTTGAGTAGCTCACTCACTTCCTTGCTGTCATCTGTGTAGGACCCATCTTGTTTAAGTAGGGACCCAATACTGGATGTTGTTCTCGACTTTGATTTGGCATAAGAAAAGAAATACTTTGGGTTTCATTCGATTTCATTTATGGCTTTTAGTTCTTCCCGCGATTCCTGACTCCTATAAGATCCCTTTAGCTTTAGTTCGATGTTTGCTATTTCTCTGACCAGTGTCTCCCTAGGCACTGCAGATATATTGGCCTCTTTTAGCCGCTCTGTTATTCTTTTCCGTCGCCTCTAAAGGGAGCGCCTGTCTCTGCCTATTTTACATCTACTCCTCCTCTTTCTTAAAGGAATATGCCTTGAGCATACGTCGAGTGCCACAGAGTTAATCTGTTCTAGGCATAAGTTTGGGTCTGTGTTGCTTAGTCTATCTTCCCAGCTTATGTCATTTAGGACTTGGTTTACTTGGTCCCACTTTAGGTTCGTGTTATTGAAGTTGAAATGGTGACATTTCGTATCATACCATCATTGTTAGCGAAGATGAGGTCTAGTGTATTCTCCAGTCTAGAAGGCTCTATTATTTGCTGGTATAAGTTGAATTTTGTGCAGAGATTTCAAGGCTCGTGTGCGTGTGAGTTCTCGTCTGAGCTGCCTCCTGGTGTTATCACTGCAACAACATTATTTGCTATATTACTCCATTTTAGGTGCCTTAAGTTGAAATCCCACAGGAGCAAGATGTTGGGGACAGGAGCTGGAAGATTTTCCAGACAGTGGTCAATTTTCAACAGTTGTTCCTGGAATTGTTGGGACGTTGCATCTGGAGGCTTGTACACTACCACAATGACTAGATTTTGGTTCTCGATCTTTACTGCTAAAACTTCCACTACATCATTTCAGGCATTAAGCAGTTCTGTGCAAATAAGTGACTCTGCGATATACGGGCCAATCTTCCCCCTTTTGCCTGTTCACTCTGTTGCATCTGTATAGGTTGTAATCTGGGATCCATATTTTGTTGTCCAAGTGATCCTTTATGTGGGTCTCAGTGAAAGCCGCGAACATTGCATTTGCCTCTGCAAGCAGTCCACGGATGAAAGGTATTTTGTTGTTCGTTGTTGGCTTTAGACCCTGTATATTTGCAAAGAAGAATGGTGGATTGGTGGTACTGGGGAAAACTTTTTTTTCCGGCACTAATATCTGTATCTGTTGGTTTGGATTGGAGGCCATCGACTGTGAATCCACTCCAGAAATGACTGGATTTGGTGCACGATTTCTGCCATTTCCTGCCAGTTTTTGTTTTTTCTTCCTGGCACTAGAAAACCTCTCCCTCTTGAGTAGCTGTGGCTACCCAGGTTTTCCCATGGCCTGGATGTTTTGCATCTTTTTGTCCTTTTTAGATGGTATGCCTGGCAATTTAAGTTACAGCACAGTCTTTCCTGTACTGAAGAGGGACACATTTCCGGGTGAAAAAACTCACAGAGAGGGAGTTTGCATTTTTCTGTATGGACAACGAATTTCTGCACCTGTACAAGTTTTAGTTATAGGCGTAACTTGATCAATGTCCAAGAGAAAAATTTAGTATGTATGCTGTCCCTATCTTGCGAGACTCAGATACTTAATTGGATAATTTGTTTTGTGACTGCATCTGTCCATGGCGGTTTTGTGGTGCTGTACTTTGACAATTCGCCCTGGTATGGGTCATCTGCATGGGGACGGGCTCCTGGATGCAGCATGCATGATCTATGTGCACCTTAATCATGCACACAGTGAACAGGAGCCACAGACGGGAAACAGCTATGTGAACGGTAGCTGCATGAGAATTCTGCATCAGAGAGAGATAGGCCTAATGCCGAGTGAGAAGAGGCTGAGAATGGACCATCGCAGCAGTAACATCACCCCCACAGTCAGGTCCATAGAGACGGTTCTTTCTAACATACCTAGTGGGGGAAGAAAGAGACACTGGACCATCGCCGCAGTAACATCACCCTTACGGTCAGGTCCATATAGGTGGTTCTTCCTAAGCTGAAGTGTATCAACTAAAGCAACATGATTCTAGCTTCATCAGATGGGATGGAGATGACTCTTTGGATGTGAATTGACATTCGATGAAGAAGTTATATATTAGCCTGCCAGGTGGGAACATTGTCTGGAAAAGGGCAAAAAATTGTGGAGTGAGGGGACAATTAACGGGAAACCTGACAGTAAGAAGCTGCCAGCTACCACCAACTGGGAGGCGGTGAATAATATTACCAGGTGAGTTTAAATGCCACTTCTAAGATTGTATGCTGAACTAGTGATTTGAGGATATTTGCTGAATTAGCAATCTGTGGATATTGGAAAGGGGAAGAAGCAAATTCTGCTGTGAAAGTGTTAAAGGGAGTGAAAGTGGTGAGGGCTGCCAAAATCATATTTATAGTTATTCGGCGACTGACTACAGAGGAATATCAGCCACTGGAGGAAGGAAAAGGTTACTGGAGTAATGGCACCTGGTCAGTCGTAGACCCACAGTCACCGTCCTGTCAACAACGAAATGTCACTATCGCTGCAAGGTAAGGCAACACTGCACGTCCATATAAACAGAACAGTGGCGTGCCACATTAATTGTGGCACTGTTATGCAGCACTAACTGTGGCACTGTTATGCAGGTAGCATTAATTGCCCACACTTTTGACAGGTGCCCTTGTGCGCATTCTGGCAAAGATGTGGGCAGCCACAGCCGAGCGATTAATCACCCATAATGTATGTATGGAATAGGTGCACGCGAGGTTCGCAGACAGTATTAGTGATGATGAATTAGTAGCCAGTAGTGATAAGTTTATCTTTGCAATGCTTGCTTAGGTTAACGTGAGGCCAAAGAGACAGTGTTGTTACCAGACCAAATAACATTAGACATACGTCTACACTTTGGAGAAATTTTCTCCAGGAGAGGGGTATCAGCCCCTTTCAGCCCTTTCCAGCCCTGAGGGGCCCAGCCCTCTCAAAAGGGGCAAGCATCTTGTTTACTGTCTCATCAAGTATTTACAAGCAGTTACTTAATGATTGTGTACCAGTCATAGGTCATGCAACTTCTTTGCAATAGACCAGTGTTGCAACCAATGTGAGTTAACGAAAGCAAGTAATCTCTGTACCGCAGCAGGAAAGGTACAGGGAAACTTCTTCACTTTATTCACACGTGGGACATAATGAACTCTAAGTGATCGAGACTTATCATGAAATCAAGCATTCTGCTTTGCTTCCTGGTGGAAGTTTGGCAAGCATGGGAAATATGCTATGTCAGTTTTTCCTTTATGGCTAGGAACAGCAGGGCAAGAGGCACTGTGACATTTCAGATTACAATAAACCCAGCCAGGGAAACATTAACGCCGGGATAACGAACAAAGAGCACTGATCTGAATATTTTTGTACATAGTTTCAATGGACACAGCAGAACAATTACAGAGAAGTGTGATCAGGTTCCTGTAACTATAACACTGTGAAAAGGACAAATATTGTAGAACACAGTGTACCAGTGTGTGTATTCCTAGACAGTGGAAGATATGGACATCCAAGGACACTTAGCTTCTATCAAGTCATCAATACCTGTCGAAGATGATGCATCCAATGCCATAGCTCACGCTACAAGAGCAAGGTAGATTTTAAACCAACTCGTTATACAGGGGACTGTGCAGTTCTTGTACCACAAGGGGTTTGAAATTATCCTACAGTCGGCAGTGAGGTGTGGACTTTTGAGTCCAAACCAGTACGGATAACTTCAGCAGTCAGTTTCTGAGATATGCTGAATAACATCCCCTAGGGGTAATTATACATATACAACCCATCTTTATTAACAGCCGAATTGTGGTTACATCGAAGACTCCAAGAACTTTTTGAAAGTAGCTGCAGAACAGTATTGTTGTCAGCAAACTAAGTCCCATTACAATTCACTTATTATAAGACTGCTTGTTTGTATGCTAACCCCTACATACACTGTACCAAAGTATGGAGGAAGTACATTAAATACACCATATGTGAATTGTGTATGAGGTGGATGTACAACAGATGTATGTTTATGTTCACGGTGCTAAATATCAGCTTGTATGCAACAAATACACTTCAGCTCCATTACTCTTCAGTAGTGCCGACCTTGATTTGTCGAACTTTTTGTCAACAAATGATCCTTTGATGTATACTAATGATTATGACTGCTTCGAGAAAGCAGGCCTTCACTATATTCACTTTTACCCAAAATGTCATAGATTAGCAAGCCTCCAAACAAGACTGGGTAGATGACTCGGTGACTGACAACGAGGTTAAAATAGAAAGTTACAACAAATATAAAATGCTTGGAAAGAAATAGACAAGATGGTGGCGTATGTGCATTAGTGATTTCTCATATTATCAAGGAATTTGTAGATGAATGGTTCAGAGAACCGACATGTTGATAAATTAGACACAGTACTCAGTGGTCAGTCGTCACGTGAGGTCACAGACCCTGAGCTGCTTTGGGGATTAGTGTGGACGGTTACAAAGCATGGCTTGCTTCTGCAGTGTTTTAAAAATTGAGGTTGGAGAGTTGAAGGAGGAGGTCTTGCTTCTCCAGGAGGAGATTAGGAGGCTGAAGGTCCACCTCAATGGGTCTGGGAGAGAGTGTGAGGTGGCTGGAGTTGTGGGGAATGAGGCTTCTAGCAGCGAGGTGCAGTCTGTCTCTCGCTGTGAGGAGGCTGTAGTTGGGGAGGCAGCAACGGCTACCAGCAGTGAGGTGCAGCCCAGCACCTGCTACAAGTGGCGAGTAGTTCACAGTAATGGAAGGCGCATCAGAGTAAGGAAAGTTAAGAGTGAAGATCTGAAGGTAGGAAATCGCTTCTCTGTTCTTCAGGATGAATGTACTTCAGTGGCCAGTGAAGGTAAGGGTACTACTGCCCCTGCTAATGGAGGTAAGCGCATTCTTGTGGTTGGTGACTCTCAGGTAAGATACATTGACCGTGCTTTTTGTAATAGGAATAAGAAGATGAGAGATAGAGTGTGCTTCCCTGGAGCTGGTGTTGGGGACATTGTCAACAGGCTGGATAATATCATGTCAGGTAATGGGAGCAAGCCCATTATCTGTCTCAGTGCTGGTGGAAATGATATTGGGAAGGGTAGGAGAGAAGAGCTGCTAGATAAGTACAGGTCAGCTATAGATTTCATTAAGTCTAAGGGAGGGATCCCAATCATATGTAGCATCTTGCCTAGAAGGGGAGTAGGAAATGAATGGTTGTCTAGGGCAATTGGTGTAAATTGCTGGCTAGACAGATACTGCAAGGAACTTGCAATCCCATTCATTGACAACTGGAACAACTTTTATGGCAAACATGATATGTATGCAAGGGATGGGGTACATCTCTCTGGGGCTGGGGTGGTAGCACTTGCAGACTCGATTGAGAAGGCCATTGGTGAAATGCCTATGATTTTAAACTGATGGAAGATAGAGGTATGGGTGTGTGTGGGAAACAAGCAGGTTGCAACACTTGGGTTGGAAACAGTAAATGTATAAAAGGCATTCAGCATGAAGTTATAAATAAAGACAATAGATCAGGTCAGCAAACAAAGGGGGACAGCAGAGGGCAGCAAGGGACTAGCTCCCTTAAGGTTTACTATACTAATAGCAGGAGTGTAAGAAATAAGATAGATGAGCTAAGATTAATTGCAAGTGCAGGAAACATAGATATTATTGCTATAACAGAGACCTGGCTCAATCTGAAAGATAGAGAGATGCCCTCTGAATGTCACATACAAGGCTATAAATTATTCCACACTGACAGGGTCAACAGGAAAGGTGGTGGAGTAGCGATGTATGTCAGAGACAATTTAAATTGTTGTGTTAGACAAGATATTAAATTAGAAGCGTCAGCCACTGAATCTGTTTGGTTACAGCTTCTCGAGGGCCGAGAAAAACTAATTATGGGTGTGATTTACAGGGCCCCAAATCTTGATAGGGAGTGCAGTAAACTTCTATGGGACGAAATTCGTAAGGCATCTACATACGAAAATGTTGTGCTAATGGGAGATTTCAACTATAGACAGATTGACTGGAGCAATTTGACAGGAAATTTAGAGTCAGGTGACTTTCTTGATACGATCCAGGATTGTTTTTTAAAACAGTTTGTGACAGAGCCAACTAGGGGAAATAACCTCCTTGACTTGGTTCTTGCCAGTAGGGAAACACTAATTAATAATCTTGAGGTTAATGATGAGCTTGGGGAAAGTGATCACAAATCACTCAGTTTTAATATATCATGGAATTCCCCTAATAATGGCAATCAAGTCTCCGTCCCTGACTTTCGCTTGGCTGATTTCATAGGACTGAAAAATTACTTAGGTGGGCTGAACTGGAATGACCTGACTAAGGGTCAGGTAGGTGGTGATGGTTGCCGATATGATGCTTTCCAGGGCATAGTTCTAGCTGCTCAGTCAAATTATGTTCCAAATAGGGAAATCAGATCAAACAAAAATGATCCTAAATGGATGAACAATAGATTAAAATATCTGATTGGTCAAAAGAGAGGCATATATAGGCAAATCAAAAGAGGAGAGGGGCAATTGAGAAATCGATATATTCAGTTAAAGAGAGAAATAAAAAAGGGAATTAGAAAAGCAAAAAGAGATTATGAGGTTAAAGTTGCAAGAGAATCGAAGACTAACCCAAAAGGATTCTTTCAGGTATACAGAAGTAAGATCAGGGACAAGATAGGCCCACTCAAAAGTTCCTCGGGTCAGCTCACTGACAGTGATAAGGAAATGTGTAGAATTTTTAACACATACTTCCTCTCAGTTTTTACACAGGAGGATACCAGCGATATTCCAGTAATGATAAATTATGTAGAACAGGACGATAATAAACTGTGCACTATTAGGGTCACAAGTGACATGGTCCTTAGGCAAATAGATAAATTAAAACCTAACAAATCCCCAGGCCCTGATGAACTGTATGCAAGGGTTCTAAAGGAATGTAAAGAGGAGCTTAGCACACCTTTGGCTAATCTTTTCAACATATCACTACAAACTGGCATGGTGCCAGATAAGTGGAAAATGGCAAATGTGATACCTATTTTCAAAACAGGTGACAGGTCCTTAGCTTCGAACTATAGACCAATAAGCCTAACCTCCATAGTGGGAAAATTTATGGAATCAATAATTGCCGAGGCAGTTCGTAGCCACCTTGAAAAGCATAAATTAATCAACGAATCTCAGCATGGTTTTACAAAGGGGCGTTCCTGCCTTACGAATTTATTAACTTTTTTCACTAAGGTATTTGAGGAGGTAGATCATGGTAATGAATATGATATTGTGTATATGGACTTCAGTAAGGCTTTTGACAGGGTCCCACATCAGAGACTATTGAGGAAAATTAAAGCACATGGAATAGGAGGAGAAATTTTTTCCTGGATAGAGGCATGGTTGACAAATAGGCAGCAGAGAGTTTGCATAAATGGGGAGAAATCAGAGTGGGGAAGTGTCACGAGCGGTGTTCCACAGGGGTCAGTGTTGGGCCCCCTGCTGTTCACAATCTACATAAACGACATAGATGAGGGCATAAAGAGCGACATCGGCAAGTTTGCCGATGACACCAAAATAGGCCGTCGAATTCATTCTGACGAGGACATTCGAGCACTCCAGGAAGATTTGAATAGACTGATGCAGTGGTCGGAGAAGTGGCAGATGCAGTTTAATATAGACAAATGCAAAGTTCTAAATGTTGGACAGGACAATAACCATGCCACATATAAACTAAATAATGTAGATCTTAATATTACGGATTGCGAAAAAGATTTAGGAGTTCTGGTTAGCAGTAATCTGAAACCAAGACAACAGTGCATAAGTGTTCGCAATAAAGCTAATAGAATCCTTGGCTTCATATCAAGAAGCATAAATAATAGGAGTCCTCAGGTTGTTCTTCAACTCTATACATCCTTGGTTAGGCCTCATTTAGATTATGCTGCACAGTTTTGGTCACCTTATTACAGAATGGATATAAATTCTCTGGAAAATGTACAAAGGAGGATGACAAAGTTGATCCCATGTATCAGAAACCTTCCCTATGAGGATAGACTAAGGGCCCTGAATCTGCACTCTCTAGAAAGACGTAGAATTAGGGGGGATATGATTGAGGTGTATAAATGGAAGACAGGAATAAATAAAGGGGATGTAAATAGTGTGCTGAAAATATCTAGCCTAGACAGGACTCGCAGCAATGGTTTTAAGTTGGAAAAATTCAGATTCAGGAAGGATATAGGAAAGTACTGGTTTGGTAATAGAGTTGTGGATGAGTGGAACAAACTCCCAAGTACCGTTATAGAGGCCAGAACGTTGTGTAGCTTTAAAAATAGGTTGGATAAATACATGAGTGGATGTGGGTGGGTGTGAGTTAGACCTGATAGCTTGTGCTACCAGGTCGGTTGCCGTGTTCCTCCCTTAAGTCAATGTGACCTGACCTGACTAGGTTGGGTGCATTGGCTTAAGCCGGTAGGAGACTTGGACCTGCCTCGCATGGGCCAGTAGGCCTTCTGCAGTGTTCCTTCGTTCTTATGTTCTTATGTTCTTATGTGCAACTCTTGGGTATCTTTATTGAGGAAACGTTTCGCCACACAGTGGCTTCATCAGTCCATACAAAGGAGAATCTTGAAGAACAGGAGGAGAATGAGGTAATCAGTCCCTCAACCTTGAGTCGATGTGGTCAGTCCATCAATCTTGAATAGAATGATGGACTGACCACATCGACTCAAGGTTGAGGGACTGATTACCTCATTCTCCTCCTGTTCTTCAAGTTTCTCCTACGTATGGACTGATGAAGCCACTGTGTGGCGAAACGTTTCCTCAATAAAGATGCCCAAGAGTTGCACATGTGTCTAATTTCTCACATTATTAAGGAAGTGTAAACATAAAAGGTCAACATGAATCTATATAAGAGACGACACCTCGCGGTTACCTTACAACACTTGACCTTTTTATTATGATGATGCAGGTAATGTAGTCAAAGATCTGTTAAATACAATTTATATTTTACCCAAGCTTTAAGATTTTAACTTGTCGAACGTATATTAAATTCTTCTCAAATGTTATTAATTATTTTTTATAAAGCTTGAAAATCAATTGGGCGGTTAAAATCTCTCATATGAAAATCAACTGGATGGTTAAAATAATCAGAGCATTAAAATCTTGTCCACCTCTCCCTCAACCCACGACCCCACCCACGACCCCCACCCACGACCCCACCCTCGACCCCGACCGTCCGCGCCGCCCGACCGGGGCCCGCCTGCGCCGACTCGCGCCCGCCCCACGCCCGCCTTCGCGCCCGCCCCGCGCCTTCTGCAGCGTAGTCCGGATCGCCCCACCCCCCGAATTTTTTTCCGATTTTTTCGATTTTTTTTTTTAATTTCATGTGCTCTTCATCTCCTCGGATCAAATTTTTCTCGAAATCAATAATACCAAGACTCCACTTCCTCGGATCAAGTTTTTTGGATTCCCCCCTATGGGGTTTCGAAATTCTTATGATCTCCTCGGATCAACACCCTCCCCCCACACCACCCCTATCCCAAAATTTCTGCTCCAATTCCTTGGATCAAGTTTTTCTCGATATCAAATAATACAAAGACTCCATCTCCTTGGATAAAATTTTTCTCGAAATCAATAATATCAAGTCTCCATCTCCTTGGATCAAGTTTTTCTCGATATCAATAATACAAAGATTTTCCCCCCACATCCCCCCAATGAAAAGCAGGGGTGTCACTAGCACGTTAAGAGACTATACAATAAGCATCAGGGGCCCGAGACTGTTCAACTGCCTCCCAGCATACATAAGGGGGATTACCAACAGACCCCTGGCAGTCTTCAAGCTGGCACTGGACAAGCTCCTAAAGTCGGTTCCTGACCAGCCGGGCTGTGGCTCGTACGTTGGTTTGCGTGCAGCCAGCAGCAACAGCCTGGTTGATCAGGCTCTGATCCACCAGGAGGCCTGGTCACAGACCGGGCCGCGGGGGCGTTGACATCCGGAACTCTCTCCAGGTAAACTCCAGGTAAACACCTCTCACCATCCACTTCTACCCTCTATGTCCAAGTATTTCTCCTCCATCTCCTTGGATCAAGTTTTTGGATTCCCCCCTCTCAGGGTAAGCATTCAAATGAACTCCCCCTATGAGGCATGGTACTTTCTCTTACTACAGGTCTAAACAAGTGTGACGTCACCCCACCTGTGTTTACTCGGCGGTCAGTGACGTCACACACACACACACACAGGCTGAATCTTGTCGAGCAGACATTAACTTAAAATGCAGGATAACACTATTTATAATACAACCAATGCATTTCATATACATCCAACAAAAAAAAATTCATTGAAAAAAAGATAGAATTCATTGATTAAAATCAACATATTTTTCTCTTGAAGAAATTCTATGCATTTTTTGTTCTGGATCTTCTTCGTCGTCTCCATCTCAGTATTACACATTTCATATACAACATAGGGAAAACATTTTCACTCTTAACCCAGGGTAACCCAAATAATTCCACATTTTTTCGTTAATACCCACAACAATCCACAATTTCTTTACAAAAGATTCACTCTCCTCAAGTCTAGATATTTTTTTCTCGTTTTAACTATTTCATCAGAAAAAGTCACCACAACACTTACAACTTATAATCACTTTTCGATAAATTCACTAGTCACAATTTTACATATTACGAAGTTAACACACACACACACACACACACACACACACACACACACACACACACACACACACACACACACACACACACACACACACACACACACACACACCACTTTACTTTTAACAACACCAAAAAACACCATCAATTACCTTTGAATACTCCAAAAACATTATTCGAACACAGCCATATCACCACTGAATACTCCCAGATCACCTTCATAAATACTCTTGCACATCATTTCAACACCTTCAAAAACACCTTTGAATAGTCTCAAACACCATTTGAGTACTCCCAAATACGCCACTGAGTACTACTAAAACACCACTGAATACAGTCAAAACACCACCAAAATCGCAGACTAACACCCATTTTCACACAAATCCCCTCAAATCACTATAACATAAGAACATAAGAACATAAGAATGTAGGAACACTGCAGAAGGCCTACTGGCCCATACGAGGCAGGTCCTTATCAAAACGACATCTACCTAAAGCTACTCAAGAAACAACTCCCGCACCCCCCAACACCAATCAAACCCAGCCCCTCCCACTCATATATTTGTCCAGTCTCTTCTTAAAGCTACCCAAGGTCCTAGCCTCTATCACCCCACTGGGAAGACTGTTCCACGCATCTACAACTCTGTTAGAAAACCAGTACTTACCTATGTCCTTTCTAAATCTAAATTTATCCAACTTAAATCCATTATTCCTGGTTCTTACCTGGTTCGACACCCTCAGTACTTTATTAATGTCTCCCTTGTTTATGCCCGTCATCCACTTATACACTTCAATGATATCTCCCCTTGAACATCAAAATGGTATACAATACCGACAGGTTGTTAGGTAAGACACATATGCAACAGTTAGACAACTTTATTCCGAAACGTTTCGCCTACACAGTAGGCTTCTTCAGTCGAATACAGAAAGTAGGCAGGAACAGTAGAGATGTGAAGACGATGTAATCAGTCCATCACCCTTAAAGTCGTAGAATTTGAGGTTGTCAGTCCCTCGGCCTGGAGAAGTTCAGTTCCATAGTCAGGAACTATCTGAAGATCAAGCGACAGTGCGGAGACTTAAATACTGTCGGAAGGAGAGGTGCAGGGTAGTAGTAGTAGTAGTAGTAGTAGTAGTGAGAGGCAACTGAGAGGTCATGTCCCTCTCAGATCCAACCCTTCTCACTTGAAAAGCTTGTCCAAGGTGTTTTCTGTACCAAGATGCCACGTGTTGCAGTGTCTGACAAGATGAACATCAAAATGGTATACAATACCGACAGGTTGTTAGGTAAGACACATATGCAACAGTTAGACAACTTTATTCCGAAACGACGTTTCACCTACACAGTAGGCTTCTTCAGTCGAATACAGAAAGTAGGCAGGAACAGTAGAGATGTGAAGACGATGTAATCAGTCCATCACCCTTAAAGTCGTAGAATTTGAGGTTGTCAGTCCCTCGGCCTGGAGAAGTTCAGTTCCATAGTCAGGAACTATCTGAAGATCAAGCGACAGTGCGGAGACTTAAATACTGTCGGAAGGAGAGGTGCAGGGTAGTAGTAGTAGTAGTAGTAGTAGTAGTAGTGAGAGGCAACTGAGAGGTCATGTCCCTCTCAGATCCAACCCTTCTCACTTGAAAAGCTTGTCCAAGGTGTTTTCTGTACCAAGATGCCACGTGTTGCAGTGTCTGACAAGATGAACATCAAAATGGTATACAATACCGACAGGTTGTTAGGTAAGACACATATGCAACAGTTAGACAACTTTATTCCGAAACGTTTCGCCTACACAGTAGGCTTCTTCAGTCGAATACAGAAAGTAGGCAGGAACAGTAGAGATGTGAAGACGATGTAATCAGTCCATCACCCTTAAAGTCGTAGAATTTGAGGTTGTCAGTCCCTCGGCCTGGAGAAGTTCAGTTCCATAGTCAGGAACTATCTGAAGATCAAGCGACAGTGCGGAGACTTAAATACTGTCGGAAGGAGAGGTGCAGGGTAGTAGTAGTAGTAGTAGTAGTAGTAGTGAGAGGCAACTGAGAGGTCATGTCCCTCTCAGATCCAACCCTTCTCACTTGAAAAGCTTGTCCAAGGTGTTTTCTGTACCAAGATGCCACGTGTTGCAGTGTCTGACAAGATGAACATCAAAATGGTATACAATACCGACAGGTTGTTAGGTAAGACACATATGCAACAGTTAGACAACTTTATTCCGAAACGTTTCGCCTACACAGTAGGCTTCTTCAGTCGAATACAGAAAGTAGGCAGGAACAGTAGAGATGTGAAGACGATGTAATCAGGCTGAATGTTTTCTAACGAATTTATGTCCATTCTGTAATATGGAGACCAGAATTGAGCTGCATAATCTAGGTGAGGCCTTACTAATGATGTATAAAGCTGCAGTATGACCTCTGGACTTCTGTTGCTTACACTTCTTGATATAAATCCCAGTAATCTATTTGCCTTATTACGTACGCTTAGGCATTGCTGTCTTGGTTTAAGGTTGCTGCTTACCATAACCCCCAGGTCCTTTTCGCAATCTGTATGGTTAAGTTCTACATTATTTAACTTATAAGTGCTAGGGTTATGGACACTCCCGAGCTTCAGAACCTTGCATTTATCTACATTGAACTGCATCTGCCACTTTTCTGACCAAGAGTAGAGTTTGTCTAAATCCTCCTGAAGTTCCCTAACATCTACGTTTGAATCAATTATCCTACCTATCTTCGTGTCATCGGCGAATTTGCTCATATCACTAGTAATTCCTTCATCAAGATCATTGATATATATTATAAACAACAACGGGCCCAAGACTGATCCCTGTGGAACGCCACTTGTTACTGATCCCCACTCGGATTTAACCCCATTTATGGACACTCTTTGCTTCCTGTCTGTGAGCCATGATTCGATCCACGAGAGCACCCTTCCCCCAATG
Source organism: Cherax quadricarinatus (assembly GCF_038502225.1). Taxonomy (NCBI): domain Eukaryota; kingdom Metazoa; phylum Arthropoda; class Malacostraca; order Decapoda; family Parastacidae; genus Cherax; species Cherax quadricarinatus. Next base: position 24,596,537 of record NC_091302.1, read on the forward strand.
CCATGAGCTGCTACTTTCTTCAACAGTCTTTGGTGCGGAACTCTATCAAATGCCTTACTAAAATCTAAGTAAATAATATCAAATTCTTTATCGTGGTCAACAGCCTCAAAAGCTTTACTGAAGAAAGTTAATAAATTTGTTAGACAAGACCGGCCTCTTGTGAATCCATGCTGAGTATCATTAATCAAGCTATGCTTATCGAGATGGCTTCTTATAATCTCAGCTATAATTGACTCTAGTAATTTGCCTACAATTGAGGTCAGGCTTATTGGGCGGTAATTTGACGGTAACGACTTGTCCCCTGTTTTAAAAATAGGAATTACATTAGCCATCTTCCACATATCAGACACTGCACCTGTTTGAAGAGATAAATTAAAAATATTAGTTAATGGTTCACAGACTTCCATTTTGCATTCCTTTAGAACCCTTGAAAAAACCTCATCAGGACCCGGTGACTTATTTTGCTTCAGTCTGTCTATCTGCTTCACAACCATTTCACTAGTGACTGTGATGTTACATAATTTATCTTCTTCTGATCCACTATAAAAATTAATTACCGGAATATTATTAGTGTCTTCCTGTGTAAAAACCGAGAGAAAATAATTATTTAAAATCGAGCACATTTCATTCTCTTTGTCAGTAAGATGCCCATAGTTATTTTTAAGGGGACCTATCTTATCTCTGACTTTTGTTCTATAGACCTGGAAAAAACTTTTTGGGTTAGTTTTAGAATCCCTAGCAACTTTAATTTCATAGTCCCTTTTAGCTTTTCTTATCCCCTTTTTAATGTCCCTCTTAATGTCAATATACTGATTCATAAGATGACCCTCGCCTCTTTTGATACGCCTATAAATTCCTTTCTTATGCCCTAGTAGATATTTCAGCCTATTATTCATCCATTTTGGGTCATTTCTATTTGATCTAATTTCCTTATAAGGGATAAACTTTCTTTGAGCAGCATGTATTGTGTTCAGAAAACTGTCATATTGATAGCTCTCTTCGTTACCCCAGTCAACAGATGATAAGTGTTCTCTAAGCCCATCGTAATCTGCTAAGCGAAAATCTGGGACTGTTACTGAGTTATCCCTACTATCATACTTCCATTCAATTCTACATGTAATTGATTTGTGGTCGCTAGCACCCAGTTCCTCTGAAACTTCTAAATTATTAACAAGGGATTCATTGTTTGCCAGAACTAAGTCAAGCAGGTTATTACCCCTTGTAGGTTCTGTCACAAACTGCTTCAAAAAACAATCCTGAACTACTTCTAAGAAATCGTATGGTTCTAAATTCCCAGTCAAGAAATTCCAATCAATATGACTAAAGTTAAAGTCTCCTAGAATTACTACATTATCGTGCCTTGTGGCCCTAACAATTTCCTCCCATAGTAGTCTCCCCTGGTCCCTATCTAAATTTGGGGGACGGTATATCACATCTAAAATTAATTTTTCATGCCCCTCTGAAAATTCTATCCAAACAGACTCTGTATGTGTTACTTCAGACTTAATACCCGTTTTTATGCAACAGTTCAAGCGATCTCGGACATACAATGCCACCCCACCCCCCTTCCCGATACTTCTATCTACTTGGAACAATTTAAAACCCTGAATGTGACATTCTGCAGGCATGTCCCGACTTTTTGAATTAAACCACGTCTCAGTAATGGCAAATACATCTATGTTACCTGCACTAGCAACTAGTCTCAACTCGTCCATCTTATTCCTAGCACTGCGACTATTTGTGTAATAAATATTTAATGACCCTCCTATCTCTTTACCCTTCCTGCTCCTTTCTGTTATTCCACTAAACCTATTACTGTCATTGTCAATTAGTGCCACTGGCTTTCCAATATCCTCCTCATTTTGCCTATTACTAGTTCTCCTAGTACTCATGTTACTACCCTGCGACTTCACAGTTTTCCCGCCAAAACCCATACCACTAACTATTCCTAGTTTAAAGACCTAACAGTTCCCTCCACTGCGTTGGCCAGTGCTCCCACCCCACACCTAGACAAGTGAACCCCATCCCTGGCATACATGTCATTTCTGCCATAGAAGAGGTCCCAGTTGTCAATGAATGTTACTGCATTTTCCTTACAGTATTTGTCCAGCCAGCAATTGACACCAATTGCTCTGGACAACCATTCATTTCCAACTCCTCTCCTTGGCAAAATGCCACATATGACAGGTTTCCCACTCTTCTTCCTAATTATCTCTGTTGCTGACCTATACCTGCTAATCAGGTCCTCACTCCTACGTCTGCCAACATCGTTGCCTCCAGCACTGAGACAGATAATAGGATTGCTCCCATTACCTCTCATGATGTCATCCAGACGGCTAACAATATCCTTCATCCCAGCCCCAGGAAAACACACTCTCTGCCTCCTACTCCTATCCTTCAAACAGAATGCCCTATCCATGTACCTAATCTGGCTATCCCCAACAACAACAATGTTTTTACCTTCCTTGGCGTCGTCCGTAGTGATGCTCCGAGTAGTCGACTCAAATTCGCCAGGTAGCATTACACCACTTGTAGAATTCGTCATGACGTTCTCGATGGTCTTCGTTGGGGTTTCTAGGGATGTCTCACTCACGTCTGCCAATGCTTCCTTGGTGCTCGTTGTGGCATTCCCAGTAGAACACTCACATTCGTCAGGTAGCACCGACAATGAGTTGGAAGTTTCCACGGCAGTCTTCTGGTTTCTCGTTGTTTCTGCCTCTCCAACCGTTTTCTTAATCTTCAGCTTGGTTCCATGTTGCCCGGCCACTGACCAAGCTCCCCTATTAACCTGGGGACTCACAACAGGAGGATTACTACGAATCCTCTTGTTCTCCTCCGTTAATCGCCGTATCTCCAGTTTAGCAACTCTGAGTTCTTCTCTCAGCTGCTGGTAAAGCTGCTCAAGAGAGGGCATCCTGGTTCAGATTCACAGAGAGCACACAAACAGGTCTTCACAGAGCTAAGTACACGTCACCACTGAGCTAAGTACACGTCACCACTGAGCTAAGTACACGTCACCACTGAGCTAAGTACACGTCACCCAAGAAATAAGCTCTGATGTGAAAGTCCCACTCAAATCCAACCCCTCCCACTCATGTACTTATCCAACCTAGATTTGAAACTACCCAAAGTCCTAGCCTCAATAACCCAACTAGGTAGACTGTTCCACTCATCAACTACCCTATTTCCAAACCAATACTTTCCTATGTCCTTTCTAAATCTAAACTTATCTAATTTAAATCCATTACTGCGCGTTCTCTCTTGGAGAGACATCCTCAAGACCTTATTAATATCCCCTTTATTAATACCTATCTTCCACTTATACACTTCGATCAGGTCTCCCCTCATTCTTCGTCTAACAAGTGAATGTAACTTAAGAGTCTTCAATCTTTCTTCATAAGGAAGATTTCTGATGCTATGTATTAATTTAGTCATCCTACGCTGAATGTTTTCTAACGAATTTATGTCCATTTTGTAATACGGAGACCAGAACTGAGCTGCATAATCAAGGTGAGGCCTTACTAATGATGTATAAAGCTGCAGTATGACCTCTGGACTTCTGTTGCTTACACTTCTTGATATAAATCCCAGTAATCTATTTGCCTTATTACGTACGCTTAGGCATTGCTGTCTTGGTTTAAGGTTGCTGCTCACCATAACCCCCAAGTCCTTTTCGCAATCTGTATGGCTAAGTTCTACATCATTTAATTTATAAGTACTAGGGTTATGGGTACTCAAAAGCTTCAGAACCTTGCATTTATCTACATTGAACTGCATCTGCCACTTTTCTGACCAAGAATAGAGTTTGTTTAAATCCTCCTGAAGTTCCCTAACATCTACGTTTGAATCAATTATCCTACCTATCTTTGTGTCATCGGCGAATTTGCTCATATCACTAGTAATTCCCTCATCAAGATCATTGATATATATTATAAACAACAACGGGCCCAAGACTGATCCCTGTGGAACGCCACTTGTTACAGATCCCCACTCGGATTTAACCCCATTTATGGACACTCTCTGCTTCCTGTCAGTGAGCCATGACTCGATCCACGAGAGCACTTTTCCCCCAATGCCATGAGCTGCCACTTTCTTTAACAGTCTATGGTGCGGAACTCTATCAAAAGCCTTACTAAAATCTAAGTAAATAATATCAAATTCTTTATTTTGGTCAACAGCCTCAAAAGCTTTACTGAAGAAAGTTAGTAAATTAGTTAGACAAGACCGGCCTCTTGTGAATCCATGCTGAGTATCATTAATCAAGCTATGCTTATCGAGATGGCTTCTTATAATCTCGGCTATAATTGACTCTAGTAATTTGCCTACAATTGAGGTCAGGCTTATTGGGCGGTAATTTGACGGTAACGACTTGTCCCCTGTTTTAAAAATAGGAGTTACATTAGCCATCTTCCACATATCAGACACTACACCTGTTTGAAGAGATAAATTAAAAATATTAGTTAATGGTTCACAGAGTTCCATTTTGCATTCCTTAAGAACCCTTGAAAAAACCTCATCAGGACCCGGCGACTTATTTTGCTTCAGTCTGTCTATCTGCCTCACAACCATCTCACTAGTGACTGTGATGTTACATAATTTATCTACTTCTAGCCCACTGTAAAAATTAATTACTGGAATATTGTTAGTGTCTTCCTGTGTAAAAACTGAGAGAAAATAATTATTTAAAATCAAGCACATTTCATTCTCATTGTCAGTAAGGTGCCCATAGTTATTTTTAAGGGGACCTATCTTATCTCTAACTTTTGTTCTATAGACCTGGAAAAAACTTTTTGGGTTAGTTTTAGAATCCCTAGCAACTTTAATTTCATAGTCCCTTTTAGCTTTTCTTATCCCCTTTTTAATGTCCCTCTTAATGTCAATATACTGATTCATAAGATGACCCTCACCTCTTTTGATACGCCTATAAATTCCTTTCTTATGCCCTAGTAGATATTTGAGCCTATTATTCATCCATTTTGGGTCATTTCTATTTGATCTAATTTCTTTATATGGGATAAACCCTCTTTGAGCAGCATGTATAGTGTTCAGAAAACTGTCATATTGATAGCTCTCTTCGTTACCCCAGTCAACAGATGATAAGTGTTCTCTAAGCCCATCGTAATCTGCTAAGCGAAAATCTGGGACTGTTACTGAGTTATCGCTACTATCGTACTTCCATTCAATGCTAAATGTAATTGATTTGTGGTCGCTAGCACCCAGTTCCTCTGAAATTTCTAAATTATTAACAAGGGATTCATTGTTTGCCATAACTAAGTCAAGCAGGTTATTTCCCCTTGTAGGTTCTGTCACAAACTGCTTCAAAAAACAATCCTGAAATACTTCTAAGAAGTCGTACGATTCTAAATTCCCAGTCAAGAAATTCCAATCAACATGACTAAAGTTAAAGTCTCCTAAAATTACTACATTATCGTGCCTTGTGGCCTTAACAATTTCCTCCCATAGTAGTTTCCCTTTGTCCCTATCTAAGTTAGGGGGACGGTATATCACTCCTAAAATCAGTTTTTCATGCCCCTCTGAAAATTCTATCCAAACAGACTCTGTATGTGTTACTTCAGACTTAATACCCGTTTTTATGCAACAGTTCAAGCGATCTCGGACATACAATGCCACCCCACCCCCCCTCCCAATACTTCTATCTTCTTGGAACAATTTAAAACCCTGAATATGACATTCCGCAGGCATGTCCCGACTTTTTGAATTAAACCACGTCTCAGTTAAGGCAAATACATCAATGTTACCTACACTAGCAACTAATCTCAACTCGTCCATCTTATTCCTAGCACTACGGCAATTAGCATAATAAACATTGAAAGACTCTCCTTTCTCTTTACCCTTCCTGCTCATTTCTATTTTTCTACTAAACCTATTACTGTCCTTATCACCCAAGGTCCCTGGCTTTTCAATATCTATCTCGTTCTTATTATTACTAGTTCCCCTAGAACTCGTAATATTACTACACTGGGACTTCACTGTTTTCCTGCCAAAACCCATACCACTAACTATTCCTAGTTTAAAGTCCTAACTGCTCCCTCCACTGCAGTTGCCAGTGCTCCCACCCCACACCTAGATAAGTGAACCCCATTCCTAGCATACATGTCATTTCTGCCATAGAAAAGGTCCCAGTTGTCAATGAATGTTACCGCATTTTCCTTACAGTATTTGTCCAGCCAGCAATTTACACCAATTGCCCTGGACAACCATTCACTTCCAACTCCCCTCCTTGGCAAAATACCACATATGAGAGGGTTCCCACCCTTACTTCTAATTATTTCTATTGCTGACCTATACCTGCTAATCAGGTCCTCACTCCTACGTCTGCCAACATCGTTGCCTCCAGCACTGAGACAGATAATAGGATTGCTCCCATTACCTCTCATGATGTCATCCAGACGGCTAACAATATCCTCCATCCCAGCCCCAGGAAAGCAAACTCTCTGTCTCCTACTCCTGTCCTTCAAGCAGAACGCCCTATCCATATACCTAACTTGGCTATCCCCAACAACAACAATATTCTTACCTTCCTTAATGTCTTTCGTCGTGTCGTTCCCAGTAGTCAACTCACATTCGTCGGGTAGCACTGAGAATGTATTGGATGTTTCCACAACAGTTTCCACGGCAGTCTCTTTCTTCTTCATCGTTTCTACCTTTCCATTCGTCTTCTTGATCGTCAACTTCTTTCCCTGCTGTCTAGCCACTGACCAGTTTCCCTTCTTGACCTGAGGACTCAAAACAGGAGGACTACTACGAATCTTCTTGTTTTCCTCGGTCAATCGCCGAATTTCCAAATTCGCCAACCTCAATTCTTCCTTAAGCTGTTGGTAAAGTTGCTCGATGGAGGGCATCTTGCTTCAATTCTAGAGAGCGCGCAAACAGGTCTTCACAGAGCCAAGTACACGTCAACACTGCGCAAATGCCAACTCAATCAGGAGCTACTGCGCAGCACGTCCGCACGGCCCAATAGCGATGCGAACACTTTTCACTTCTATAATTTCTTTTAAAATATTCACACATTTACCTTTATTTTCAGTAAAATCCCCCCATATTTCTTTAAATTTCTAATGCAACCCTCCCCATACCCCTCTCCATCTCACCCACATTTCTTCACATCCACTCACCCATCTCCCAACACACCTCTTCTGAACACACACAAAAATCACATTTCACATCCACAAATGCATCTCATCACCCATCTCAAATCCACTAAAATCACTGTAACCAAGATATTCACAAAACTCTATGATCACCTAACACACACACACACACACACACACACACACACACACACACACCTTCAAAACACTCTCATACATTCATCATTTGAGACGACCACCTTTTCTCAATATCTCTTAAGAAATATTCTCTCATCCACAACCTTTATCATCTCACTACAGAACAACCCCAAGATTACTTCGAACACTCTCATAAATCATTTGAATACTCACATAAACACCTTTGAACATTTCCAAACAACACTGAAACATTTCCAAGTCAACATTTTGAATACTCCCAAATAAGATTTATCATCTTTAATTTATCTACACTTACACATTTCATTAAATTACAACTCATCCACCACACTACTCCCTCAGTCTTCCGATTTTACATCATTATCACAAAAACTAACTCATACACTTATGACATGAGACGTTACCAACACTAACACACCCACACACACACACACACACACACACACACACCACTTTACTTTGTACAACACCAAAAAACAACATCGATTACCTTTGATTACTCCAAAAACATCATTTGAACACATTCAAAAACATCAACAAACTCCTTTGAATACTCCCAAAACACCACTGAATACTACCAAAACAGCACCGAATACTGCCCAAACAACACTAAAAATCACCAGAAACTAAGATCAACACCACCAATTATCACCCATTTTATAGAAATCCACTCAAATCACTATAACCAAGACGATCCCACTCACCTCAGACTATTATATAACATGAGCGCAAAAAAAAAAAAACATTCTCATAAATCATTTGAATACTCACAAAAAACACCTTTGAACATTTCCAAACAACACCGAAACACTTACAGCAGGATCACCACCAACTAAAAACATAACATGTACACACACACACACACACAAAAAAAAAAACTAAGACATCCATCAACTATCAACAATGACCACTCATTTTTATAAACATTCGCACAAAAAATCACAATCACCAACTCCATACAATATCTAATACACTCCTCTCACTTCCACCAACACATACCAGCACAGATAGGGATACCTCCCATGACATCACACTCCATCCTGTGTTTACTTGACGTCACACCCCACTTTTACTTCATTTAACTTATTGAGAGGAAGCTACTTGTTTCAACCTGTTATATCTCCAATATCTAAGATCACCACAATCAAAGACATTTACCAAATTCTATAACTCCACCACTAGGATCACACATTTTTTGTACACATTCTCTTAAAACATCATCATAACGAAGTTCACTAAAACTATCTATACTTTTACTAAGATCACATAACATTTTGTCTTCTCTAACTCACTCACCAATTTACATTCACACTTACACATTTCATTAACCGAAATTACATCTCATTCACCAAACTCCTCCCTCATTCTCCAGACTTTACAACATTAAAAAAAAAAAAAAAAAACTCATACACATATGACATGATGACCATGGTTAATGTTTTTCATTTCTTCTTTGACAACCATTGTTGTACGAATACCTTCTTCCTTAAATTTCATTATCATATCTTCGAGTATGGGTTTATAATGTGTATTCCAGATATAATCATTTGAAGTTTCATGCCTCCCAATATCTTTCAGAAAGATAACCTCTCTTATATTTTTATTGTCTTTCACACTTTTTATGACTCTCTCAATGGATTCCTTGAAATATCTTATTCTGTCTGCGATAGTATCTTTCTTTAAACCATACACCAAATGGGAATCTCTTGATTTTTCAATTAAATTTTGAGAAATGGTATTTTCCTCCAATGGTCCAGCAATACCAAATTGGCTTATTATGGCTGCTAAATAAGGAAGATTCAATTTTCTTTGATCCGGTGAAGGTTCAAACTCGATAACAGTTCCAGGAGTATCACGATCTTCAACTCTGCATCTTCTCAGATTAAATAATGGTTCTCTACTCCGATACACATCAGCATAAGGATATTTCTTACCCAAATAATAACTTGCACCATATCCTTTTATAGCAACACAATTCGCATGAAAAATAATGCAGACGTTGTCACGACAATATTTTTCATCGTACAATTTTCCTTCTTCAATTTTAAAATATTTTTCCATCCTATTGTCTGTCTCCATTTTCTTGAGATGGTTAGTCGCACCCTGGTGGAAGAGGTACTAATGTATGAACAACAAAGATCAGAGATGTTTATACTCATTACCATTCCTGCCAGACGTATGATCTCTATTCAGTTCCCTAATAAGGTTTTAGAGTGATAGTGAATAAAACAAAAAAAGTATTATAGAGGTATTTTATTTGTCATATTTTACAATAATGACAACAATATTTCTATGACGTTTTTTTAATTCCTTTGCAAAATCATGAACTTTCCCTTGTTAACTTAAATGAATGAAAAGTGCGCATGCCAATCACCTCCAGCTGAAGCATAACCACTTAACAAGATCATTCATGCACTCTTTGAATATAATCTCATGACCTTTCTTTGTATCTAAATATTTGCATGTATTGTAGTAGGTCTTATCAACTTTACAGTTCATATAATACTTATGTGGAGGTCCCATCGCATACTGTGCAAACATATTGGCAATCATGGGGTTATTTTTTTCATTATTTACAAATTTTATGCTCCCAAATTTATCACGAGTGACTTCACTAGCTAGATTTGCTTCATGACATCCAGGTGATCTAAATAAATATGGATTGCTAAGTGGTAAAACCTGACTTAAGGCATCAGCAAGACCTCCGTTTTTCAATTTAACAGCACAACAATTTGCTTATTGTACTAAAAGAATTTTATCACTGCCACTAAAATCTTTTGTAATATTACCTTTCATTAATGAAAGATATTTTTCTTCATCTTTTGTTGCTTTTTTACCTGTAATTTTGATAAAATATAGTATTATATCCCAAAAATTAAGTTTGTTACTCAACAAATGAAAAAAAAAAATTCTCATTAGAATTTCTAAAAATTACATTGTGGGTGAATTTACTCAATATCTCATTAAAAACTCACGTTCAAAATCTTCCATTGCTATAAGCATTTCTTTATCGGTGAGATATTGTTCAGTCACCTTCCTTCGTTTTGGTGGGTTGTGATCAAGGTCTTCTATCGAATTAATCATTTCTTTATCAGTTCAGTGATGTATAGACACTTTTGCTTCTGTAACAAATTTTTCACATGTAACTTCCACTTATTAAATGAACTTTTCTTCTTGTTAACTTAAACACAAGATGACTCTAACACGAATTTTTTTTTAGACTATAACAAAAATCTCACTTGAATTTTTACAGTCCAGGGAACTTACGTAGATCTGAAGTCTTCATCTAAATACTCTTGTAACTCAATACAGATGTGTCTTCTTATACTCTTTTCACCACGAGGGTTGTCGAGTTAGTAGTTTTTATAACTATATGTAGAGAAATTTGTTACATGAAAAACACTATGTGGCATCACCATGACGATAGGTGAATGAATCGCCACGAGTTTAGTGTCATACAGGATGGGGAGAGTTAAACATTTGTTGGATTTCTTTGGTGAGGTGAATAATCTTAAGTGGAATGAATATAAACCTTTAATATCTGGAGGAGGTGATCTTAGCAAGAAAAAGTTGTATCGTGGATGATAGATGAACAAACCCCTCATAGGGGAACTTCGCCAAGTGTGTTGATTTCTAGCAAATGATTGGAATTGGTAATGCGTTTGTTGGGTCCTGTAGAGTGTAATCATAACTTCAATGGTATTATGACATGTTATTACTATACCGATGGTACATACTTGGAAATGCATGAAGACAATTAAAGGTAAAATAATTTGATCAATGAGTATCGTGACGTCACTCTTTTAGTTCATTTAAGCTAATAAGGGGACACAGTATGATTATGCTTTTAAGTTAATAATGGGAAGATGCTCTATCCTGTTTTAACGTGTTGCTGGATAGTGACGTCACAAGCAAGTAGTAAGTGTTGCCAAAAAAAAAAAAATATTGTCTGAATATTTCTTTTTACTGAAAAATAAGATAAGTTAACAATGGCTAAACATATTATTTGAAATATACAATGGATAATATATATGCTTTGAAGAAATCCCCTGTAATGTGTGTATTTGTATTATTAAAAAAAAATTTTATTCGATGATGACAACGATTGAAATTTTTGGTAATAATATTTGGAATGAAATGGTAAGGAATCACTTGAGCAGAAGAAGAAATATGGAGGTGGTTTCGACAAAACATACTAGTGTGGTGTTTATAGAAATGTTATATACAATTAAGAGAGTCGAACCCATTCAAAAAAGTGTTGATGTGGAACATGTTCTCTCAAAAGAAGTGTTTGTAGCTGAGGTACGAGAAATGACCCAACGATGGAGTGAAGAAATATTGGAAAATTTATTGTTACAAGAATGTGAATGGAGCAGTCATTTATCTCAAACTTTTATTATACCAAAGCCCAAAAAATTAATTTTGAAAATGGATTTTGAAATGGCTGATCCTAGTTTAGGTAAGTTTAATGAAATTTTCATTTAATACTGTTTAGCACCTCTTTATGTGTATGGAAGAGTTGTGTGTAAGTCACCCCCAGACATTGTCAGGGAACCACATGGAAAGCATCTAATATGGGGAAACTTGGCGATTTCATTGTTATTTGTGAAACGGTGAAAGATCTTCCTTGGTTGGAATTTTGCAACACTGTCAATCAACTCTTAAGGAAAGATGGTGAATCATTGAGTGAAAAGAATTTTCAACGAGTTAAAAATTGGTTAGAAAATGAACTTGATTCGCATAAATTCATTGATGAAATGGTAACGGAGTGGAGTGATGATCTGGTATATTATATTTTGGAAAACAATATATCTGAAAACTTTGTCAGTCAAATATTTAATAGACAGTATAATCTGTGCATTTTGCATAGATGGTACAACACAAAGAAGTGGAAATTAATTTGGAGAGAACTTTTCACAGATATTAAACAATATATTAAAACATTGAACCTAATGTGTGAGTAACTTATAAGGTAAGCAAAATTATTTACCTTGTATCAGTGGTTTAATTCATTTAAATTATGATGAGGAAGTAATTATAACTTGAAGAGAGGGAGATATATTTGAACTAATATATATATAACTCATATTTACCTCTTTGTGAAATGTGTCACTTACCATTTCGGTCTTCTCTCTCTACCTGAACACCAAGAATCATGTCTACCATAATACTTACATCATTTAAGTTAACAAGACGCTTTTAATTCATTTAAGTTAATAAGGGGACACAGTATGATTATGCTTTTAAGATAATAATGGGAAGATATTTAAGTTAACGAGAAGAATACTGACGTAACACTTGAGAGGCATATGTTTGGGATAGTGAAAAAAATATGTAACTTTTAGTTGGTTTATATCTTTTACAGGTGATGATGCAAATTTCTCCCCATTATATGCTAATGAAATAAAAAAATATATTAACATTTACAGGTACCGATGTGACGGGGCTTGGAAGAACAAGACTTAGAGAGGAGGATTTATGATGTTTAGAGCGTGTTGTTACACCAAGATTAATAATATATGATGATTCATTCATTAAAAAGAGAAATGTTTAATAAAAAATTTTAAGACATGATGAATTTTAAATCAATCAAACCTTACCATGAAAAACGTATTGAGGTAGAATACAAATGTTATATCTCATTTAAGTTAATTTCATGGTGTCTGTCAGCCCTGTGACCTCACCAAATTTTAGCACAAGAGGACACAGTTGGTCTGGAAAGAGATGATTATCTTAAATCTACCTTGGGTGTGAACACCATTTCATGGCGTCGCTGGAGGGGATTGTACAAAAATCATGATGCAATACTTTGGGGTAAGGCATATAAGCTCAAGGAGTCTCTCAGAGCGAGGATTGTGTTTCTATTCGGAAATCGAGTAAATATTTCTACCATTGAGTGCGTTTACCAACAAGAAAATAATGTTCGATTTTAAGATAAAGTTTCCAAAACTAATTTGGAAATATCCAAAAATGGAGTCGTTCAGAGTAATTCTGGAGTACTCTAATGTATTTTGGAAGTGTTCCAATATATTTTTGAATGTGCTCCAACGTAATTTGGAAATGTTCTAATGTTATCCCAATCATTTTGTTCATATTACCGAAACTGAGGGAATGTGGCTAAAAATGTGATTTGTATCATATCTTAGTTGGATGTGTTCGTGATATATTTATAAAAAATGAGTGTTTTCTAAAAATTTGTGACATGTTGTGAATATTACTGAGTCAAAATGCTGGTGACTTTTTTTTTCTGATGAAATAGTTGAACTGAGAAAAATTGTGGGGTTATGAGTATAATATTAAACTATGTGGAGACAAGGAGATAGATTTTATTAAAAATTTAGTGTAGGGAGGAATGTGGGTAAGTAAGTAAGTTTATTCAGGTATACACAAATACAGTTACATAGAATTATCATACATAGAAGCATATGAGTAGAGAACCTAGGGTAGTATTCAGTGGTGTTTTGGGGGTGTTCGAATAATGTTTTTGGAGATATCAATGGTAATTGATGGTGTTTTTGGTAGTGTTCAAAGTAAAGTGAGTTGTCTGTGTGTGTGTTAGGTGGTCATAGAATTTTGTGAATATCTTGGTTACAGTGATTTTAGTGGATTTGAGATGGGTGATGAGATGCATTTGTGGATGTGAAATGTGATTTTTGTGTGTGTTCAGAAGAGGTGTGTTGGGAGACGGGTGAGTGGATGTGAGGAAATGTGGGTGAGATGGAGAGGGTATGGGGAGGGTTGTATTAGAAATTTAATGAAATATGGGGGGATTTACTGAAAATAAAGGTAATGTGTGAATATTTTAAAAAGAAATTATAGAAGTGAAAAGTTATGATATATGTATTGGAAAAGAATGGAGGGTGTATAAACATGCCGCAGTAGTTGGGTAGTGAGATGATTAGTTGTTGTGAGTATATTATCAATTTATGTGGATACAAGGAGATGGGTATGGAGAGGATTTTATTAGAATTTTAGTAATGTAGGGAGGAATGTGCATTACATTTAAGATTCAGTAAAAAGAATGGGAAAAATTTGTATCGAATAAATTGTGAATAAATTGGTAAGCGATGAGGGTTGTGGGTATTGTTGTCGAACTAGAGATATCGAAAAAGATGTTGTAAGTGGGTTGTTGTTGTGACTTTTTCTGATGAAATTAGTTAAAACGAGAAAAAATTGTGGGATGTGGGTGTTGTGGGATGTGGGTGTTGTGGGTATTGTTGCCGACCTTTTTTTTTATTTATATATTTTATTAAAACATTTCAGTACATGGAATAATAATTAACACAGAAAACAAACCATCAACAGGTATATATATGAAATACATAGATAGGTTGGACATATACACACGCACATTATCCACACATATACATATATATACATATACATACACATACACGCACATATATATATATATATATATATATATATATATATATATATATATATATATATATATATATATATATATATATATATATATATATATATATATATATATATATATATATATATATATATATATATATATATATATATATATATATATATATATATATATATATATATATATATATATATATATATATATATATATTAATATATTATTATCACACTGGCCAATTTCCACCAAGGCAGGGTGGCCCGAAAAAGAAAAACTTTCACCATCATTCACTCCATCACTGTCTTGCCAGAAGGGTGCTTTACACTACAGTTTTTAAACTGCAACATTAACACCCCTCCTTCAGAGCGCAGGCACTGTACTTCCCATCTCCAGGACTCAAGTCCGGCCTGCCGGTTTCCCTGAATCCCTTCATAAATGTTACTTTGCTCACACTCCAACAGCACGTCAAGTATTAAAAACCATTTGTCTCCATTCACTCCTATCAAACACGCTCACGCATGCCTGCTGGAAGTCCAAGCCCCTCGCACACAAAACCTCCTTTACCCCCTCCCTCCAACCCTTCCTAGGCCGACCCCTACCCCGCCTTCCTTCCACTACAGACTGATACACTCTTGAAGTCATTCTGTTTCGCTCCATTCTCTCTACATGTCCGAACCACCTCAACAACCCTTCCTCAGCCCTCTGGACAACAGTTTTGGTAATCCCGCACCTCCTCCTAACTTCCAAACTACGAATTCTCTGCATTATATTCACACCACACATTGCCCTCAGACATGACATCTCCACTGCCTCCAGCCTTCTCCTCGCTGCAACATTCATCACCCATGCTTCACACCCATATAAGAGCGTTGGTAAAACTATACTCTCATACATTCCCCTCTTTGCCTCCAAGGACAAAGTTCTTTGTCTCCACAGACTCCTAAGTCCACCACTCACTCTTTTTCCCTCATCAATTCTATGATTCACCTCATCTTTCATAGACCCATCCGCTGACACGTCCACTCCCAAATATCTGAATACGTTCACCTCCTCCATACTCTCTCCCTCCAATCTGATATTCAATCTTTCATCACCTAATCTTTTTGTTATCCTCATAACCTTACTCTTTCCTGTATTCACCTTTAATTTTCTTCTTTTGCACACCCTACCAAATTCATCCACCAATCTCTGCAGCTTCTCTTCAGAATCTCCCAAGAGCACAGTGTCATCAGCAAAGAGCAGCTGTGACAACTCCCACTTTGTGTGTGATTCTTTATCTTTTAACTCCACGCCTCTTGCCAAGACCCTCGCATTTACTTCTCTTACAACCCCATCTATAAATATATTAAACAACCACGGTGACATCACACATCCTTGTCTAAGGCCTACTTTTACTGGGAAAAAATTTCCCTCTTTCCTACATACTCTAACTTGAGCCTCACTATCCTCGTAAAAACTCTTCACTGCTTTCAGTAACCTACCTCCTACACCATACACTTGCAACATCTGCCACATTGCCCCCCTATCCACCCTGTCATACGCCTTTTCCAAATCCATAAATGCCACAAAGACCTCTTTAGCCTTATCTAAATACTGTTCACTTATATGTTTCACTGTAAACACCTGGTCCACACACCCCCTACCTTTCCTAAAGCCTCCTTGTTCATCTGCTATCCTATTCTCCGTCTTACTCTTAATTCTTTCAATTATAATTCTACCATACACTTTACCAGGTACACTCAACAGACTTATCCCCCTATAATTTTTGCACTCTCTTTTATCCCCTTTGCCTTTATACAAAGGAACTATGCATGCTCTCTGCCAATCCCTAGGTACCTTACCCTCTTCCATACATTTATTAAATAATTGCACCAACCACTCCAAAACTATATCCCCACCTGCTTTTAACATTTCTAACTTTATCCCATCAATCCCGGCTGCCTTACCCCCTTTCATATTACCTACTGCCTCACGAACTTCCCCCACACTCACAACTGACTCTTCCTCACTCCTACAAGATGTTATATATATATATGTATATATATATATATATATATATGTATATATATATATATATATATATGTATATATATATATATATGTATATATATATATATATATATATATATATATATATATATATATATATATATATACATACACACTTATACATTCATATATACATATACACACATACATTCACACATACATATACTTATACATACATACACAAACATATATATTTTATTTAAACAGTACATGAAACAATAAATAACACATAAAACGATACGATAACTGATATCTATATAATACATAGATAGGTCGGGGAAAACTTATCTAACTTTGACAATACGAATAAGAACAAACTAATACTCAGGAGCCCAGTAAATTTAAAACTAAACTCATCTGCAATAATGACATTATACATATACAGTGAACAACCATAATATAGGAAACACAGTTTCCAAGTAAGTGGACTTGACACCACAATGATAATACAATACAAAATTATCCTTCAAACTCCATGCAAGTGAAACTATGTCCACTGTCAAGTGACTAGACAAATCAATCCACATTAATTAAAACATTAGGTAATGATGTAATTATTGAGCTCGGTAACACATGTTACAACCAATAAATAATAACTGACTCTTATTTACACATCATATACATATGATGTTCATAAATTTATGCTAAACCATACCGTGACCTGTAACCCATAATGGTTACAATATTATATAGCAATAGTACGATTGCAAACAAACCATACCCCCGGCCGGGATTGAACCCGCGGTCATAGAGTCTCAAAACTCCAGCCCGTCGCGTTAGCCGCTAGACCTGCTAGCCACAATAAGATTCATCCAACTAGGTATATTTTTACACCATAGGAAGGTTAGCACAGGCACCTCTGTGACCACAAATGTAAGTTTTTACAGACGAATCTCCAGCTAGCGTGGCCATGACGAATCGTGTTTGCAATCGTGTCATTACGATTTCTTGAGTCATGTTGACGGCAGTGAAGGGACTTGAGCTAGAGTTCGTCACGGCCACTCTAGCTGGAGATTCGTCTGTAAAAACTTGCATTTGTGGTCACAGAGGTGCCTGTGCTAACCTTCCTATGGTGTAGAAATATACCTAGTTGGATGAATCTTATTGTGGCTAGCTGGTCTAGTGGCTAACGCGACGGGCTGGAGTTTTGAGACTCTATGACCGCGGGTTCAATCCCGGCCGGGGGTATGGTTTGTTTGCAATCGTGTCATTACGATTTCTTGAGTCATGTTGACGGCAGTGAAGGGACTTGAGCTAGAGTTCGTCACGGCCACGCTAGCTGGAGATTCGTCTTTAAAAACTTGCATTTGTGGTCACAGATGTGCCTGTGCTAACCTTCCTATGGTATAGAAATATACCTAGTTGTATGAATCTTATTGTGGCTAGCTGGTCTAGTGGCTAACGTGATGGGCTGGAGTTTTGAGACTCTATGACCGCGGGTTCAATCCCGGCCGTGGGTATGGTTTGTTTGCAATCGTGTCATTACGATTTCTTGAGTCATGTTGACGGCAGTGAAGGGACTTGAGCTAGAGTTCGTCACGGCCACGCTAGCTGGAGATTCGTCTGTAAAAACTTGCATTTGTGGTCACAGAGGTGCCTGTGCTAACCTTCCTATGGTGTAGAAATATACCTAGTTGGATGAATCTTATTGTGGCTAGCTGGTCTAGTGGCTAACGCGACGGGCTGGAGTTTTGAGATTCTATGACCGCGGGTTCAATCCCGGCCGGGGGTATGGTTTGATTGACATTTTTACTGAAAACGACCAGTCAGGTTTACCTTCAAATGGGCCATGGCTCCATACACCTGCATAAGTCTGGTGAATCATCCCAAATTTGGTGAAAACCTTATGGATTGCATGCTCATCAGCTTCGAAAGGGACGTTTCGAATCTTGACCCATGTGTAAGTGTGGGACACATCCCGAAGACACACTGCCACAGTTGAGTTCACCTGACAACGTAGATCTTGATAACGTTGAACAACATCCTCATACACTGTAGTAGTCGTAAACTTGACGAAAACCCGGGAAGCACCATTTACTGAAACACCATAGATGTCATAGTTGGAGATCTTATATGTGTCTTGCAGGATTTGGAGTAGGATGACGTCAACATTATGATCCAACAAAGATCCCTGCAAAATCTCCACACATACAGTGTTAACTCGTCGGAGGCTTCCCTCCATCTTGTGGGGTAATGTTGATTTTCGCCACCAGAGGGCGAGGCGCAGAGCACACAACCACTCTACTCAATACCTGTGAGGCAACTGAGTAGCGTCTGCGCAAAGGTCCACTTGGCCCGAAAGCGAAGAGGACAATGATGTCGAACTAGAGATACCGAAAAGATGTTATAAGTGGGTTGTTGTTGTGACTTTTTCTGATGAAATTAGTTAAAGCAAGAAAAAATTGTGGGTTGTGGGGTGTTGTGGGTTGTGGGTGTTGTGGGTATTGTTGTCGAACTAGAGAGACCGAAAAAGTGGATATAAGTTGTGGGTTGTTGTTGTGACTTTTTCTGATGAAATTAGTTAAAACGAGAAAAAATTGTGGGTTGTGGGGTGTTGTGGGTTGTGGGTGTTGTGGGCGTTGTTGTCGAACTAGAGATACCGAAAAAGTGGTTATAAGTTGTGGGTTGTTGCTGTGACTTTTTCTGATGAAATTAGTTAAAACGAGAAAAAATTGTGGGATGTGGGTGTTGTGGGATGTGGGTGTTGTGGGTATTGTTGTCGAACTAGAGATACCGAAAAAGAAGTGATTCTGTTATAAGTGTTCGCGTGCGTGTGTTTGGATTGTGTTCATGTTTTTTGCACTCATGTTATATCTTAGTTGGAGGTGAGTGTACTCATAGAAATTGGTAATCATCTTGGTTACAGTGATTTGAGGGGATTTGTGTGAAAATGGGTGTTAGTCTGTTATGTTGATCTTAGTTTATGGTGATTTTGGTGGTGTTTTGACTGTATTCAGTGGTGTTTTAGTAGTTTTCAGTAGTGTATTTGGGAGTACTCAAAATGATATTTTGGAAGTGTTTCAGTGTTGTTTGGAAATGTTCAAAGGTATTTTTGTGAGTATTCAAATGATTTATGAGAGTGTTTTAGAGGTGTTCAAAGTAAAAGTGAGGTGTGTGTGCGTATTAACTTCGTAATATGTAAAACTGTGACTAGTGAATTTATCGAAAAGTGGTTATAAGTTGTAAGTGTTGTGGTGACTTTTTCTGATGAAATAGTTAAAACGAGAAAAATGTCTAGACTTGTGCTGTATTTTGTGAAGAAATTGTGGATTGTTGTGGGTATTAACGAAACAAAAATGTGAAATTATTTGGGTTATCCTGGGTTAAGAGTGAAAAATGTGTAGGGGGAAGTCGACAAGATTCAGCCTGTGTGTGTGGGGTCATCACGTGACGCCACTGACATAGGGGGATGTCGACAAGATTCAGCCTGTATGTGTGAGGTCATCACGTGACGTCACTGACCGCCGAGTAAACACAGGTGGGGTGACGTCACACTTGTTTAGACCTGTAGTAAGAGAAAGTACCATGCCTCATAGGGGGAGTTCATTTGAATGCTTACCCCCAGAGGGGAAGGAACCCAAAAAACTTGATCCAAGGAGATGGAGGAGAAAAACTTGATCCAAGAAGATCATAAGAATTTCGAAAGCCCATAGGGGGGAATCCAAAAACTTGATCCGAGGAATTGGAGCAGGGAATTTGAGATGCAAGTGGGAGTTCATTTGAATGCTTACCCCCAGAGGGGGGAACCCAAAAACCTTGATCCGAGGAGATGGAGATCATAAGAAATTCAAAAGCCCATAGGGAGGAATCCAAAATATTGAGAAATGGCATTACCAGTAAAGTTTAAAGAGTTTGTACTTAACTTAGAAAGACAACTCATCGCCTGCACAGCCGCCTCTGCAGACGAGGTCTTGAGAAGCTGTCGAAGTCATCTCTCAACGGGCTGTAAAGATTTATAATTTGTAAGATTATAAATTACCCCTAGGGGGTGTTATGTCAGCATATTTCATTCACTGATGGCTGACAAACTTACTTGTGTGGACTCAAAAGTCCGCCCCTTACTGCCGACTATAGGTTGATTACAAACTCCTTGCTACTCAAGAACTGCGCAGTCCCCCGTACTACAAGAAATTCGTAACCTACCTTGCTCTTGTAGCGTGAGCTATGGTGTTCTTCACACCTTCGACAGATATCGGTGACTTGATAGAGGCTGAAGTGTCCTTGGATGTCCACGTCTTCCATAGTCTAGGAATACGCACACTGGTACACTATGTTCCACAAGATTTGTCTTTATTGTTCACAATCTTATCACTAAAGAAGCTGATCACACTTCTCTTAAGTGTTTATTGTGTTTTATGAGACACTTTGTTCACACTAATGCACAGATCAGTGCTCTTTGTTGGTTATCCTGGCATCAGTGTCACTCTCAGTAGAGTCAAAAGTAATCTGAAGACGCCACAGCGCCCCATGCCGTCACTCCCCAAGCACAAAGAAAAAGCTGACCTAGTACTTTTGCTTCCTTGCCACTTCCTCGATGAAGCAAAGCAGAATGTTTGATTCTTGCTGTCTTAAGCATAGACAACAATGTACACTATCTTTACCATGGTAACAAAGTGGGAGCAGGATTTTCCTTAATTGTCCTGCCAAAGTAAGAGATGTACTGTCTCTTATTAAAATACACTCTGCAACACTGGACTGCAAGGAGCAACGGTCACTTGACCACGTCGCATACTCGTACGGCATCTGTGATCAATTACTCACTGTAGCAGTAAACAAGATGCTTGCCCCTTCTGAGAGGGCTGGGCCCCTCAGGGCTGAAAGGGCTGAAAGGGACTGAAGGGGGCTGATACCCCCCTCCTGGAGAAAATTTCTCCACACTGGGGGGCGGCGGAGGTTCGCTGCACGTGAACTATTCATCACTTAATATTAATTTGATTTTCTCACTCGCCACCACTGCTGCTTGTCTTTTCTGAACAGCTTTAGTCTGTGTGGTTTCTGGAGAATCACTAATTTTGTTTTCAACACTGTGTAACTCTAACGGCACTAGTTTTTTTATTGTACGCTTATTCACTACACCTTTGCTTAAAACATCAACTGTCCTGATGATTCCATTTGCATCAGGATATATGGTCACAATTTTTCCAAGTAGCCATTGGGACCTCGGACAATCATTGTCGATAATCACTATGTCACCAGGTCTTAAGGACTTATAATTTTCAGGAACACCAGCTCCATAGAAGTGTTCTCTCAATAAGGTGAGATAGTCTTCTCGCCAAATTTTCTCCCAACATTCAATCACTTTATTAAGGTGTTTGAATTTACGTCTGAGTTGCTCAGGTTCGAAAAAAGAAGGATCCTCTATGATTTCTTTATCATTCATGGGAGGAACAGGTTCGAGCCTTCTGCCATGGAGTAAATGAGATGGACTTAACACTTCTAAATTGTCCAGATCATCGGTAACATAAGTTAGAGGCCTGTTGTTGACTCTATTTTCTATTTCAGTCACAACTGTACGGAATTCTTCTAAGTCGATTCTTTGACGATGAAGAGTCTTCCTTAAACAACGTTTTACAATGCCGATCATTCTTTCATAAAATCCGCCGTGCCATGGAGATTTAGGAGGAATGTATCTCCAACGACAACTGCGTTGATTCAGCATCTGTTGTACTTCTGGTTGATCAAAGATCTTGCTTATATAAGCAGCACCAGCAACAAAGTTCGTTGCATTATCTGAAATCATCAGTCAGGGACATCCCCTTCTGGCTGCAAACCTTCTGAATAATTTGATAAAAGTTTCAGCAGTCATGTCAGTGGCTACTTCTAGATGTACTGCTCTAGTTGTAGCACAAATGAAAACACAGATGTACACCTTGATGGGAACTTTGTCAACTGCTTTGGTTAAAATTATTGGTCCAGTGTAATCTACACCTGTCACCTCAAATTGAGTGATATGACAAACTCTTTCAGAGGGATATGGAGGTGGACCTGGATACTGACATACTCGCATATCATAGTGACGAAAAGTAATACAGTCCTTTATTTGCTTTTTTCACACTTTGTCGACCTTGAGGTATCCAGTAGGATTGTCGCATATGACAAAGTGTGTCAGCTACCCTACCATGTAACACGTTACTGTGGGCGTTTTGCACAATCAGATTTGTTAGCCAGTGATTCTTGGGGATCAATATTGGATGTATGGCTTCTTTAGGTAGTGAAGAATTATGAATTCTTCCTCGACATCTTATAATCTTTTCTGAGTCGAGATAAAGTCCTAAAGAATTAATCATGACAGGTTTCTTTGGGGATTTATCTTGTGTTTCTATAAATTTATATTCTGTAGAGAAAACATCTTTCTGTATTAGTTTCACCCAGTATTTAATGGGTTCAAGACATTCATAATCAGGTTTTATTCCTTTAATGAATTTAAAGACAAGAGCTGTAACTCTTAAGAGTTTACCCAAAGATGAGTATTTAGATCCATCATTGTCTATTTCTGTCATGTCTGCAGTATTTACACAACTTATTTCTGCTGTGTTCAAGCAGACTGTTTCTTCTGGCATAATGTGAGCTTTTTGCTGAGGCCAGTTATTTTCATTAGAGAGCCAGTTCGGTCCGTGGAGCCATAATTTATTATCCACAAATTTCTTGAGTGGGACACCACGTGACAACATGTCAGCTGGATTCTCTTGGGTAGAGACGTTGAGAAAGAGATAATCTCTCTGCATCTCTTTTATTTCTGCTACTCTGTTCTGTACATTGACCAGCTTACTCTTATTATTTCTTAACCACTGGAGAACTGCTTCATTATCACTCCAGATCACGGTTTTTTCAATAGTGAGATGATCAAGTACTTTGTTGAGATAGACAGCTAATTTTGTACCTACATAGAGTGCTGTCAGTTCCAATTGTGGTACTGTTCTGACCTTCAAGGGTGCTACCCTGGCCTTTGAAGTAATTAGTGTACTTCCTTCAGCATTACTCATGTAAGCTACAGCGCCATAATCTCTGGTTGACGCATCACAGATCACATGTAATGTGTAATTGTTTCCCTCTTGACCTATTTGTCTGGGAAATTTAATTTGATGAAGTTGTTTAAACTCCTATATATTTCATCCCATGCTTGACTCATTTCTAGAGGCAAGTTCTCATCCCATCTAATTTTGAGCTTCCGTGCATCTTGCATAGGCATTTTACCCTTTTGGTAATTGGTGAGACGAGTCCTAGAGGATGAAAACATTGTGATACCTCTGACAGTAAATTACGTTTAGTGAGTGTACTGCATGATTTATTGTTTATCTTTTTGAGACTCAAAGTATCTTCCTGTGTGTTCCAATTAAGTCCCAGTATATTGTTGCAATCAGGAATTTCAGCTTCAGGGAAATCTTCTTTGATAAGTTCCCTTAATTGCATTGAATTTGTATTCCACATCCTTAGAGGCATATTTGCTTCTTTCATCTCCTTGTTAGCTTCTCTGCATAAGGATTTCAAATCCTCCTCTTTATTCACAGCACCTTGAAGATTGTCCACATAGAAACTTTTCTTTAAGATTTCTTTGAAGGGACTTTCAGATTTCTTCAAATGTGTATTTAGAGTAGCTTCTAGTAAGAATGGAGATGATGTTGCACCAAACAATACTGATTTGAAACGATAAGTTTTCACAGGACTTTGAGGATCATGTGGATTTTCAGGCCACAAGAATCGAGTATAATCTCTATCTATTTCTTGTAGTCCTTCTCTTAAGAAAGCTTTGGAAATATCAGCTGCTCAGCCGCATGGACCACTCAGCCGCCTTCAGTGTTACTTATTTTTTTTTATTATCACACTGGCCGATTCCCACCAAGGCAGGGTGGCCCGAAAAAGAAAAACTTTCACCATCATTCACTCCATCACTGTCTTGCCAGAAGGGTGCATTACACTACAGTTTTTAAACTGCAACATTAACACCCCTCCTTCAGAGTGCAGGCACTGTACTTCCCATCTCATGAACTCAAGTCCGGCCTGCCGGTTTCCCTGAACCCCTTCATAAATGTTACTTTGCTCACACTCCAACAGCACGTCAAGTATTAAAAACCATTTGTCTCCATTCACTCCTATCAAACACGCTCACGCATGTCTGCTGGAAGTCCAAGCCCCTCGCACACAAAACCTCCTTTACCCCCTCCCTCCAACCTTTCCTAGGCCGACCCCTACCCCGCCTTCCTTCCACTACAGACTGATACACTCTTGAAGTTATTCTGTTTCGCTCCATTCTCTCCACATGTCCGAACCACCTCAACAACCCTTCCTCAGCCCTCTGGACAACAGTTTTGGTAATCCCGCACCTCCTCCTAACTTCCAAACTACGAATTCTCTGCATTATATTCACACCACACATTGCTCTCAGACATGACATCTCCACTGCCTCCAGCCTTCTCCTTGCTGCAACATTCATCACCCATGCTTCACACCCATATAAGAGCGTTGGTAAAACTATACTCTCATACATTCCCCTCTTTGCCTCCAAGGACAAAGTTCTTTGTCTCCACAGACTCCTAAGTGCACCACTCACCCTTTTCCCCTCATCAATTCTATGATTCACCTCATCTTTCATAGACCCATCCGCTGATACGTCCATTCCCAAATATCTGAATACATTCACCTCCTCCATACTCTCTCCCTCCAATCTGATATCCAATCTTTCATCACCTAATCTTTTTGTTATCCTCATAACCTTACTCTTTCCTGTATTCACTTTCAATTTTCTTCTCTTGCACACCCTACCAAATTCATCCACTAATCTCTGCAACTTCTCTTCAGAATCTCTCAAGAGCACAGTGTCATCAGCAAAGAGCAACTGTGACAACTCCCACTTTATGTGTGATTCTTTATCTTTTAACTCCACGCCTCTTGCCAAGACCCTCGCATTTACTTCTCTGACAACCCCATCTATAAATATATTAAACAACCACGGTGACATCACACATCCTTGTCTAAGGCCTACTTTTACTGGGAAATAATTTCCCTCTTTCCTACATACTCTAACTTGAGCCTCACTATCCTCGTAAAAACTCTTCACTGATTTCAGTAACCTACCTCCTACACCATACACCTGCAACATCTGCCACATTGCCCCCCTATCAACCCTGTCATACGCCTTTTCCAAATCCATAAATGCCACAAAGACCTCTTTAGCCTTATCTAAATACTGTTCACTTATATGTTTCACTGTAAACACCTGGTCCACACACCCCCTACCTTTCCCAAAGCCTCCTTGTTCATCTGCTATCCTATTCTCCGTCTTACTCTTAATTCTTTCAATAATAACTCTACCATACACTTTGCCAGGTATACTCAACAGACTTATCCCCCTATAATTTTTGCACTCTCTTTTATCCCCTTTGCCTTTATACAAAGGAACTACGCATGCTCTCTGCCAATCCCTAGGTACCTTACCCTCTTCCATACATTTATTAAATAATTGCACCAACCACTCCAAAACTATATCCCCACCTGCTTTTAACATTTCTATTTTTATCCCATCAATCCCGGCTGCCTTACCCCCTTTCATTTTACCTACTGCCTCAAGAACTTCCCCAACACTCACAACTGGCTCTTCCTCACTCCTACAAGATGTTATTCCTCCTTGCCTACACGAAATCACAGCTTCCCTATCTTCATCAACATTAACAATTCCTCAAAATATTCCCTCCAGCTTCCCAATACCTCTAACTCTCCATTTAATAACTCTCCTCTCCTATTTTTAACTGACAAATCCATTTGTTCTCTAGGCTTTCTTAACTTGTTAATCTCACTCCAAAACTTTTTCTTATTTTCAACAAAATTTGTTGATAACATCTCACCCACTCTCTCATTTGCTTTCTTTTTACATTGCTTCACCACTCTCTTAACCTCTCTCTTTTTCTCCATATACTCTTCCCTCCTTGCATCACTTCTACTTTGTAAAAACTTTATATATATATATATATATATATATATATATATATATATATATATATATATATATATATATATATATATATATATATATATATATATATATATATATATATATGTATATATATATATGTCGTGCCGAATAGGCAGAACTTGCGATCTTGGTTTAAATAGCAACGCTCATCTTGCCATATAGGACAAGTGAAAATTTGTGTATGCAATAATTTCGCCAAAATCATTCTGAACCCAACGAAAAAAATATATTTCACTGTGTTTGTTTAGTATTAAATTACTGTAAACAAATCTAAAATATATTAAGTTGAGCTAGGCTAAAATAAATTATTCTTGTTATGATAAGGTTAGGTAAGTTTTCTAAGATTCTTTTGGTGCAAAATTTAATTTTTTTGCATTAACATTAATAAAAAAAATATATCTTTAAACGTATAAAAGAAAATTTCAGAAAGGACTTAGTTTTAAATGAGTTCTTGCTAATTGACATATATATATATATATATATATATATATATATATATATATATATATATATATATATATATATATATATATATATATATATATATATATATATATATATATATGCAATAAGATCACAGTAAACAAAGAGTCACTAATTAATAATCTTGAGGTTAGTGATGAGCTTCGGGAAAGTGACCACAGTTTCAATATGTCATGGATTTTTTTTTTATATTTTTATTAAAACAAATATTACAATATAAAATTTAAATATAGAAACATCAAGTCTGAACAAAAGTGTCTTCTATCTATAAAACATAACACACAGGGCATCCTGTGGGAAGGTTTACATTCCAACTGTTGCAAATTACCCTTAAGCGATCCAATCCTTATTGCAACTTAATGAAATAAAGAAAAACGATCTCTTCGTGCCTTAATAAAGGTTCTCCTACCACAAAAAAAAACTGATTTTATAAATCTTATAACCTCTTTTCATCACCATGACAATTGCCATATAATCTGATGGCCTTCCTCTATCATATATGTGTAAATACATATTTCACAATACATAAAAACAATTAAAAAATAACATGCCCGAAAATTATATTCATACGAGTATAATTACCTTACAATACCATGATAAATGTCATCGAATCTGATGGCCTTCCCTAGATCATATATGTTTAATTACATATTTTACAATATATAGAAACAAATGACAAGATAACATACCCGAAATTAATACTCAAAGAGGATAATTACCATCCAACATGGCTTCCCAGACGTGAGCTAAAACTTTTCCCTTATGTAAAAAACCTTACAGACTTATAATACACATGTTCCTATAAAAAACCATTCAACCCAACTCCTGTACATCACCTTTATTATCAAAACAAGTTCCCCCTTTGAAAACCCACCTTTGACCATTCCCCAAATGTCTACCACAAAATTACCTTGCTTTAAATAATGCCACTTACGGCTTATATTACACATTACTAAATAATGTCAGTAAGAACACAGGATCTAACAAAAACTAACATAGATATATAAAACCTTTCTTTTTTGGTGCAACACTTTGGCACTTAAAAAGAAGGATGGAGGAATTCGGCCAATTGCAGTAGGCAACACCTTACGCCGCCTCGTATCCAAAGCTGCTGTCCGAAGTATTCGTGCACAGGCAGCCATGATGCTTCAACCAAACGAGCTTGGCTTTGGGGTCTCTCAAGGAAGTGAAGCAGCGGTTCATGCAACAAGGGCATATATCAACAACCTGCCTGAGGACAATGCAGTGGTAAAATTAGATTTCAAGAATGCGTTCAATCTCCTGAAAAGAGACGTGGTATTAGCAGCAGTACAAGAACATTTCCCTGGTCTCTTCCCTTTTGTTTCAGCTGGGTATAGCAAGGAATCAATGCTTCTCTTTGGAGAGCATGAAATCACATCATCGGAGGGTGTCCAACAAGGAGATCCTCTTGCACCATTTCTCTTCTGTATTGCAGTTAGGGAAATCACAGTCAGACTGACCAGCGAGCTAAACATCTGGTTCCTAGATGATGGCACACTAGCAGGTACAAAGGAGTCCCTCCTACATGACCTTACACAGGTAATGACACGGGGACAGGAAATGGGTCTCATCCTGAATCCATCCAAATGTGAAATCATCTCAGTCAGTCAACAAGTGATAAATGCAGTGAGATCAAAACTACCAGGAGCAGCAGTCATTGCCCCCACAAATAGTGTCTTGCTAGGAGCACCTCTGGGAAGCAATGCCATTGACACAATTCTCAGGAAGAAATTGGAAGAGTTAAGGAGAATGGAACAACGAATAGGCAATCTGGACACCCACGATGCCTTGTACCTTCTCACAAAGTGCTTGAGTCTGCCCAGGTTGACATATTTCCTAAGATGTGCACCTTCATATGATAACCCTATACTGCACGAATATGACAGTATTCTGAGGCAGATTTTTACGAAAGTACTTAACCTTACTCTAGAAGACGGGCAGTGGAACCAAGCTACACTTCCAGTCAGACTAGGAGGCATTGGTGTCCGCAAGTCATCACAGATTGCGTTACCTGCTTTTCTGTCCTCGTGTATTGCATCCAGAGAGCTTGTAGCAGCGATTCTCCCTGAACATCTTAGGGACAAGATTGGAGCCCAGGACCAAAAATTCCTTGACGGAGCAATGATCTGGGATAATCTAACGGGCTCAGAAACCAGACCTGCTCCCCCCAACAACTACAAACAATCGCACTGGGATGGTCCAATAGTGGAAAATATAGCCTCAACGATGCTTCAGAGTGTGTCAGGGAAGGATAGAGCCCGCCTGCTGGCAGTGAGAGCCCCTCATGCTGGGGACTTTCTGTTGGCTGTTCCCAACTCCAGCCTTGGCACACGCCTCGACCCACAGACCATCCGCATCGGTGTTGCCCTTCGACTTGCCGCCCCTATTCTCGCCGAACACAGGTGTATTTGTGGCAGTGAAGCAGCAGACCGATTCGGGTACCATGGTCTTGTGTGCCGTAAACCCGAGGGAAAGATTGCAAGACATGAGGAGGTTAATAACATTATCAAGAGGAGCCTCACAACAGCTGGATGCCCAGCAGTAAGGGAGCCACCCCAACTATGCAGATCTGATGGCAGCCAGAAGCGTCCAGATGGTATCACCCTTCAAGCCTGGACAGATGGGAAGCAGGTGGTGTGGGACTATACATGTGCATCTACCTTGGCTGATACCTATCTCCAATACACCAGGGAGGAAGGAGGGGCAGCTGCCAGCTTTAGGGAGTCCCAAAAGTCTAGAAAATATGGAGAACTTGCCCATCATTATATGTTTGTTCCCATAGGCTCAGAGACCCTTGGCTCATGGGGAAAGAGTGCATCTAATTTCCTTAAGGAGCTGGGAAAAAGACTCATCAGGGTAACTAGGGATCCCAGGGCAGCTAGTTTTCTGTTCCAGCGGCTCAGTGCGGCTGTTCAAAGGGGTAATGCATGCTGCATTTTGGGCACGCGCCCCAGCTCTGAGGAGCTGGATGAGATTTTCGCCTTATAATCGGTGATACTCACGTAACAACATGTACCGTATATGCCACCTTTATATCAACAATGTATCTCTTAAATCTTCTGTGCCATATTATGTAATAAAATATTCCTATTGGTAAAAAAAAAATAGTTTAAAAGATGGGGTGGTAGGGGAAGTGGAATATTCAAATGGCTTCAGGAAGAAATCCAAATATTCTTCCTTGAAGCCTTTTTATCCACTTCTCCGAGGCTATGGGTCCCACAATTTACACCAGAGGTGGACCCCATCCTATTATATATATATATATATATATGTATATATATATATAAATGTATATATATATATATATATATATATATATATATGTATATATATATATATATATATATATATATATATATATATATATATATATATATATATATATATATATATATATATATATATATACATATATATATATATATATATATATATATATATATATATATATATATATATATATATATATATATATATATATATATATATATATATATATACATATACATATACATACTCATACACACATATATACACATTTTATTATGTTTAACACAATAATTTAAATTTTTTAGAACCATCTCTTTTGTCCTTGTATATACTGTAAAATACACAAAATATGAACAGTATGTAAAACCTACATGAGCTCAATGTAGTTGGTGTACCCAAACGCTCATAACACGTTGATTATCTCCTCTTTAGTCGTGCTACTGCACAGGACACTTTACCTTAATAATTCTTTAAGCACAAAACTGTAGTTTTGCAATACTGGGTTGCACAAAAACTTTTTCATGCAACATACCTCTCCAAAACATCACCAAGTTTGACATACCCATCTAAACCATACAAACTCTTGCGATAACCTTACCTCTTGCACTGACCCTCCAATACTTATATGTCCCAGCTAAAAAGGGAAGCGATCCCTTATTCTGTACTTAATTTGCCACATTAATGAGTCCCTTTACTGTAATATTTCTGTATGAGTCCGGAAAAAGTGTTCTCCACTGTTCCCCATAAATGAGTTTATTTCTACAGACCGTAAGATATATTCCTGCCACAATCGCCCTAATTCTAACCCCCCTCCCCCCCGCTTTGTCCCTCAAGCCCCAAGAAAAATACAAGAAATCTGCCACTACGTACATAATAGCTCTTCTCACGTCCTCAGAGAACCCCCCGTACTTCGAATGTTAGGGATCTCAGAATCTCTACTTTACCCCCACCCATCAGCCTGAAAACTCTTGCCAACCACAACCGTACCTCCCCCAACTCTTTACAGAAATAAACGGCATGAAAAGCTGTTTCCGGTTCCTCACAATGTTCGCATGTCACTTCCCTCACCAAACCCATTACACACAAGGCAGACTTTGAAGCTAAAATTCCCATTGCAAATCTATAAACTAACTCCTTCACCCTCGGCATTAATCTAAGCTTCCAGAAATCATACCAAATCTTTCCCCAATCATACAAGGGGTATACCGATACCTCTTGCATGGTTTCCGTTTTCCTACTCATCTCCACCAACCTTCCAACCTTAAGTTTTGCTGCCTCTCCGACGACTAACAATAACCTGAGCATATTCTCGCATTCAATTAATTCCTTTCCTCCCCACCAGCGTCGCACATCCTCCATCACCCTTCCAACTCTTACCCCTCTCACCCCCCCCCTCCCGCACAAACCTCTGTTTTATATACATGGCCTTTACTCTCAGCCCCAGTGCCAAAAGTCCTACTCCTCCTCTGCTTTCATTTGACATGACCACCTGTTTACTGAACCATGCCCTCCCAAAACCCCAAACATAACAGAGCGCCCTCCTCTGTATCTCATGTATCTCCTGCACCCGTAAATGATACACCACAGCAACATTCCACACTTTACTATACACCAATGAATTTATTATAATCCCCCTTTGCAATAAAGTAACATCCCCCGCTCTTACACTCCGTATCCTTTGCATTACCTTCTCCCCTACCAACTCCGAGTTCACTCGTCGTGCCTCCTGCTCATCAGCCATATATAGAACTCCACAAATTTTCAACCGTTCCACCACTTCCCATCCGAACTCCAGCCCCATTCCACCCCCCACCCAGTCATTTATCTCTAATAATTTTTATTTAGCTCTGTTGACACGCATTCCTGACGCCCTCCCAAAAACCTTCAAAACCCTCCTTATCGTTCTCAATCCTTCCACACCAGTGATCAGTGCAGTTGTATCGTCTACATATCCTACCACCACATTAAACCCCACCCCCTCCCCATTTAAACTCCCCTTTCCTTCAACCATTTCATAAAATGGGTGCTGTATGCATGCGAACAAAATTTGAGACATAGGACACCCCTGTCTCAGACCCCTCTCCATTTCCATAATCCTGTCCAACCTACCATTAATTTGCACCTGTATCACTGCCCCAGAATACAGTATCTCAACCCACTTTACAACTCCCTCACCAAAACCCAGACATCTCAAACTGGCCCCCAGAAACTCCCTATTCACACCGTCATATGCATTCTCCCAATCAATACCTAAAATTCCACTCCATTACAACCCTTCAAAAATTCCCTAATTCGGCTATGCCCATCTCTCATGCTACATCCCAGAATCCCCAACTGTCCTTTATGTAGTATGCCTCCTATCACCCTCTTCATCCTATTCCCTAGTATCTTCGCAAAAATCTTATAGTCTGTACACATTTAAAGATATGGCCCTGTACGTGCTCAGTGTTCTTCCCTCCTGCTTTTTCCTTACTAACACGACCACACCTGTCTGCTGTGTCATTCCTAACTTACCTTCCCTCAGCATACAATTCATTACCTGTACCAGACAATACTTTATATGGTCCCATTAAACTCTATAAAAATAATTCGAAATCCCATCTATTACTGGCACTTTTCCCATAGTTAAATTGAACACCACCTCTTTCACTTCATCGATACTAATTACACCATCCATTCCAACTATCTCCTCCCCACACGTCCCCAAGGCTTTCACCCCCCCTTCCTCACAAACTATCCCAACTTTCCCCTTCGCCCACTTCCTTTGAAACCAATAATCAGCATAATTACTCATTCTTTCAGTTGTCTCTAGCATTTGCCCCTTATATTATCCTCCCAAATCTTCACTAACCTCTAAGTTTAAAATAGTTGACTCCTTTTGCCTGATTCTAAAACTTCTCAAAACACTTCCCGAAGTCTTATCTCCCCACAGTACTGCTTCCATCCCCACCCTTACCCTTATCTCATCAAATCTTTCATTATGTATTTCCTTCAATCTATCTCTGAGTAGCGTTATTTTTTCGTAATGCCTTCCCTCCCCTTCCTCATAACACTCATTGAGCTGATGCTCCAAATAATTTTGTAATCCATACCTCCACCTCGCCTCCTCCTGTCCCTTACTTTTATAAAAACCCGCTATACTTGGTTTAGCTCCATTTTCCCACGCTTCCAAGATACTCGTCTCCCTTTCCCTGGCACCCCAAAAATTTTGCCACCATTCACCAAACTCCACACTCACCACCTCACTCCTCACTAGTCTCGCATTTAACTTCCAAAACCCTGATTGTATCTTAACCACACCCCCGTCAATCCAGCTCTGCCAAAACTGCCCTATGGTCAGAAAACCCCATGTCCAATGTTCTTACTTCCCTCACACTAACTGTCTCCGATGTATAGATTCTATCTAAATGCGCTGAATAACCTCTTCTGACAAAAGTAAACTCTATTTGCCAAGCCCCCCTCCCCCCCACATCCCTAACCTCCACATCCTGCAAAACATTGCGTAACGCTCCTAACACACACCCCGCCCCCCTCGGCTCCACGTACCCCCCTTTATGACACAGTTCCAATCTCCTCCAATTATAGTGACTAAAGGTAAACCCCTTAAATGTTACATCAAAATGTCTCTTACAAAATCCCCTTTTACTCTGTGCTCTTTGCTGGCATGTAAACCCCAATAAAACATACCCTAGTTTCTCCCCGCTCACCATCCACCCTCACCATCCTCCCCCATCCCTCTTCCCACTTTAATATACGTAAGGGACTGTTTTCCTTCACAACCACAGCCAATCCGCCTTTTAACCTCATAGACCCACTCACATACAACTTATATCCTTTTAGTAACAATGCACAGCCGACCTTATAATTATGCTCTTGTATAAAACATACATCTACATTATACCTCCTTAGGAACCATTCCATCCAGACTCGTTTCACTTCAGTCCTCAAACCATTTACATTAATTGTTACTACCCTGAATTACTTTAAAAGTGGCGGCTTTTCCCTCCGCCTTGGTAGATGTCCTACTATATCTGCCTGTTGAAGAGGTTCTCGTTTGGCAGCCTGCCTGTTTACTCCCCCTACCCCCCATTGTCCTTAGAACTGTTCATCCCTTCATTACCCTTCCCCTCACTCCTCATTTGGCTCACTTTCTTTTTCCAAGACTTTATCCCTGATCTCTGTCCTGGATTTAGAATGTCGTCCATCTCTGACGTTCCAGCCGTTTGCGTACGTGAACTCCCGTCACCACACACTTCTTCATCTCTCGTTCCCTCCCTATGTACTTCTGCCACAACTGTGTGAACAGTGCCATTAGTGCGCAAATTTTCCCCAATCACCAAATCATTATGTGATGTCACTGACATGTGTTTACTCCTTGCTTCCTCCAGACTACCCTCAACTTCACTCAGAAAGGAGCTTATAACCTCCTCCAGCAATCCATCCTGTGGCCCTGCACACTCGTCATTATTCGTTCTCGTCGTCGATGTTGCAGTCTCCGTGCCAACCGGTAACGTTACACATTCGTCCATTGCCTCCTCTGCCTTGTCAACTTCCTCACTCCAACGGCAAGTTGTCTTTTTGGGGAGTACCCCTGTCTCTGACGCATCTATGCCTTGCTGCTGATTTATAGGCAATGGTATCTGATCCCTCCTTCCTGCTTTCTTATGGCATTGAGCTTGCCATATGGTCAAAAGACCCACACAATCTGCAAGTCTTCCTCTCTCCTGAGTAATACATGTAGACCTGAGTCCTGAAGTCGTCCAGTAGCACATACGATGGAATTGGTTGCAAGGTCATTTTCAGTGTAAATGATCCCTCAGGCAACCCTTCATAAGGTCCATTCTTCCACACTCCCAACTCTGCTGCGTGGATTTTTCCATAGTTACGGAACACTGCTACCACATCATGCTCTGTTGCCTCAAATGGAACATTCCTTAGTTTTAACCACGCCACGTAACTTGACACATCATGGAGGCATACCTCCACTGCAGTGTTCACGGCCATTCTTTTCTCTTGATATTTGTTAACGATGCTAGAGTAGTAGCCCGCCTCCTTAAACTTGATGAATATCCTTGTAATTCCATTTATGGCTACTCCATACAATTCGTCATTTGGTATGCCATATACTTCGCGGATGATCGTAGGCAGGAGTGCCTGCATCGCTGAACTTGTAAGCGTTCCACGAACCAACTCGACACATACAGTATTCACACAGCGACCATGTCTATCCGCCATTTTAAAAATTCAAAACAGGGAAAACTGCGCAGAAAGCCAGCTTAAACAGGACTGTCTGCGCAGCAGGTCCACATGGCCCGAGAGCAATGAGGACAATGATATCATGGAATTACCCAGATAACTGCAATCAAATCTTTGTCCCAGATTTTCGTTTGGCCGACTTCAAGGGACTGAAAAATTACCTGGGTGGGCTAAATTGGGATGTCCTGACTATGGGTCAGGTAGGTGATCTTGGTTGCCAATATGACGTTTTTCAGAGCATAGTTCTAGCTGCCCAGACAACTTTTGTTCCGATTAGGGAAATTAGATCTAACTAAAATGATCCCAAATGGATGAACAATAGATTAAAACATCTCATTGGTCAAAAGAGAGGCATATATAGGCGTATCAAAAGAGGGGATGGCCAGTTAAGAAATCAATATATTCAATTAAAGAGAGAAATAAAGAAAGGAATAAGAAAAGCAAAAAGGGACTATGAGGCTAAAGTCGAAAGGGGTTCAAAGACTAACCCAAAACGGTTCTTTCAGGTATACAGAAGTAAGATTAGGGACAAGATTGGCCCACTTAAGAGTAACTCTTGTCAGATCACTGACAGTGATAAGGATATATGTGAAATTCTCAGTACCTACTTCCTCTCAGTTTTCACCCAGGAAAATACTAGCGATATTCCTGAAATAATAGATTATGTAGAACAGGACGATAATAAACTATGCACGATTGCAGTAACTAGAGACATGGTTCTTAGACAAATAGAGAAAATAAAACCTAACAAATCCCCAGGCCCTGATGAACTGTTTGCAAGGGTGTTAAAGGAATGTAAAGAGAAACTTAGCATATCTCTGGCTAATCTTTTTAACATATCACTACAAATTGGCATAGGTGGAAAATGGTAAATGTAATACCTATTTACAAGGCAGGTGACAGGTCCTTGGCTTCTAACTATTGACCAATAAGCCTTACCTCCATAGTGGGAAAATTTATGGATTCAATAATTGCCGAAGCAATTCGTAGCCATCTTGATAGGCACAGATTGATTAATGAATCTCAACACGGTTTTACAAAGGGGCGTTCCTATCTTACGAATTTACTAACATTTTTCACTAAGGTGTTTGAGGAGGCAGATCACGGTAATGAATATGATATTGTGTATATGGACTTCAGTAAGGCTTTCGATAGAGTTCCACATCAGAGGCTATTGAGGAAACTTAAGGCACACGGAATAGGAGAAATTTTTTCCTGGGTAGAGGCATGGCTGACAAATAGGCAGCAGAGAGTTTGCATAAATGGGGAGAAATCAGAATGGGAACATGTCACAAGCGGTGTTTCTCAGGGGGTCAGTGTTGGGCCCGTTGTTGTTCACAATTTACATAAACGACATCGATGAGGGAATAAATAGCGACACAATCAAATTTGCTGATGACACCAAAATAGGCTGTCCAATTCATTCTAATGAGGACACTAGAGCACTCCAGGATGATTTGAATAGACTGATGCAATGGTCGGAGAAGTGGCAGATGCAGTTTAATATAGACAAATGCAAAGTTCTAAATGTTGGACTGGACAATAATCATGCCACGCATAAACTAAATAATGTAGATCTTAATACTACTGATTGCAAAAAGAATTTAGGAGTTCTGGTTAGCAGTAATCTAAAACGAAGACAACAGTGCATTAGTGTTTGCAATAAAGCTAACAGAACTCTTGGCTTCATATCTAGAAGTATAAATAATAGAAGTCCTCAAGTTGTCCTTCAACTCTATACATCCTTGGTTAGGCCTCATTTAGACTATGCTGCTCAGTTCTGGTCACCGTATTACAGAATGGATATAAATGCTCTGGAAAACGTACAGAGGAGGATGACAAAGATGATCCCATGTATCAGAAATCTTCCCTATGAGGATAGACTGAGGGCCCTGAATCTGCACTCTCTCGAAAGGCGTAGAATTAGAGGGGATATGATCGAGATGTATAAATGGAAAACAGGAATAAATAAAGGGGATGTAAATAGCGTGCTGAAAATTTCCAGCCAAGACAGGACTCGCAGCAGTGGTTTCAAGTTGGAAAAATTTAGATTCAGGAAGGGTATAGGAAAGCACTTGTTTGGTAATAGAGTTGTGGATGAGTGGAACAAACTCCCGAGTACAGTTGTTGAGGCTAAAACGTTGTGTAGTTTTAAAAATAGGTTAGATAAATACATGAGTGGGTGTGGGTGGGTGTGAGTTGGACCTGACTAGCTTGTGCTGCTGGGTCTGGTGCCATGCTCCTTCCTTGAGTGGAGGTGACCAGACTGGGTGGGTCATTGGGCTAATTAGGGGGACATGGACCTGCTCCACATGGGTCAGTAGGACTGTTGTAGAGTTCTTACTTATGTTCTTATGTTCTTATGAAAGAATAGTGAAATTCCAAGCACTTTCATGACTTCTCAAATTAAAAAGGAACTATAAAAAAAACGAAACATCAAGACTACGCCTCACAATCATGCCGCGACAACAAGATTACACCTCACAGTCGCATGACAACACCCGACTCTGTGAAACACACGTGATTCTCTACCCAAGCATAAATATTTTAACCATCCAATTGGTTTTCAAAAGGCTGAGAAAATTGTATCAAGCAAGTCCATGGTCGACAGGAATATAAAAGAATCATATTTCATAAGAAATAGCTTTGAAAATATGAATATTTCTTTAGGTTTATATAAAGAGGATTCATATATAATTAATAAAATTTGGGCAGAATTTAATGATACATTTGACAAGTATAAAACCTTAATGATTGTTTAAGATTCAAGTGTGTTTCTCAGAGTCGGGTGTTGTCACGCGAATACGAGATGTATTCTTGCTGTGGTGATGTGAATATGAGGTGTAGTCTTGCTGTGGTGACGTGAATGTGAGGTGTAGTCTTGCTGTGGTGACGTGAATGAGAGGTGTAATCTTTCCATTTTATATGCCTTACTGTTGATGTTGTGTTTTTTAAAGTTCGTTGATAAAGTGAGAAGTCACGAGAACGCTTGGAATTTTCCTCTTCTTTCATAATGGTTGTTTTGCACACACACACATGCACACAGATACACACACACACACACACACACACACATTGTTTTGGATATATATATGTCGTGCCGAATAGGCAGAACTTGCGATCCTGGCTTAAATAGCAACGCTCATCTTGCCATATAGGACAAGTGAAAATTTGTGTATGCAATAATTTCGCCAAAATCATTCTGAACCTAATGAAAAAAATATATTTGAAAGTGTTTGTTTAGTATTAAATTACTGTAAACAAATCTAAAATACATTTAGTTGAGTTAGGGTAAAATAAATTACTCTTGTTATAATAAGGTTAGGTAAGTTTTGTAAGATTCTTTTGGTGCAAAATTAAAAATTTTTACATTAACATTAAAGAAAAAAATATATCTTACGTATAAGAGAAAATTTCAGAAAGGACTTAATTTTAAATGAGTTCTTGCTAATTGACCAGTTTTACATATTCGGCACGACATATATATATATATATATATATATATATATATATATATATATATATATATATATATATATATATATATATATATATATATATATATATATATATATATATATATATATATATATATATATATATATATATATATATATATATATATATATATATATATATATATATATATATATATATATATATATATATGTGTGTGTGAATATAATGCAGAGAATTCGTAGTTTGGAAGTTAGGAGGAGGTGCGGGATTACCAAAACTGTTGTCCAGAGGGCTGAGGAAGGGTTGTTGAGGTGGTTCGGACATGTAGAGAGAATGGAGCGAAACAGAATGACTTCAAGAGTGTATCAGTCTGTAGTGGAAGGAAGGCGGGGTAGGGGTCGGCCTAGGAAGGGTTGGAGGGAGGGGGTAAAGGAGGTTTTGTGTGCGAGGGGCTTGGACTTCCAGCAGGCATGCGTGAGCGTGTTTGATAGGAGTGAATGGAGACAAATGGTTTTTAATACTTGACGTGCTGTTGGAGTGTGAGCAAAGTAACATTTATGAAGGGATTCAGGGAAACCGGCAGGCCGGACTTGAGTCCTGGAGATGGGAAGTACAGTGCCTGCACTCTGAAGGAGGGGTGTTAATGTTGCAGTTTAAAAACTGTAGTGTAAAGCACCCTTCTGGCAAGACAGTGATGGAGTGAATGATGGTGAAAGTTTTTCTTTTTCGGGCCACCCTGCCTTGGTGGGAATCGGCCGGTGTGATAATAAATAAATAAATAAATAAATAAATAAATAAATAAATAAATAAATATATAAATATATAAATATATATATAAATATATATATAAATATATATATAAATATATATATATATATATATATATATATATATATATATATATATATATATATATATGTATGCAAAACAATGGCAGACAGGCGTTAACAATGCAAGACAAGCCAAGGGGTGTGGAATTCTTTAGCTCAAGTACTTTCACACTTCCCAGTGCATCTTTAGAAGCTGTGCAATGTTGCAACAGCAGGAGAAGTAGGGTAAATTTGAGAGTGGTAATGTGGAGGCACCAGCCAGTCTCAGACTGTCTGAGAGAGAGGTGGGATGCCAACTACACACTGGTCCCCTCCCACTCCCCATCCTATATGGGGTCGGGTGGAATAGGCTTCACAGTTTGCAGATAGCATGAGAAAAATACTGTAAGATAGTTAGTAGCCAGCCCTAAGCTTCTAAATGCTGGAAACAGGTTATGTGACGTAAAAGTTACATTACCATTGTGGAAAATACTGTATATATTTTCCAGAAATACAGTAGTTATATGTAAATAGATGGCCATACTGTATTTAAAAGAAGTATGCTATCGAAAATGGGAAACCCGGTGCCTGCGCAGAGGAGTCTTGCCATTGTTTGTTTTCAAATGAACAGAACATTAGTGTAATGGGAAGAATTTTTCGGCTATTGAGGTTAAAATTTGGCTGACACCTCTTAAATAGGAGACGAAATTGTTGGATGTGCATTCCTGCATAATTTGAGTATCAGGTGACAGGACAGGACAACTCCAGGAACCTTAGATAAGCTGTTTAATTTATGTTTAAATTCTGACCAGTAAATTTTTCATAAATGAAGGCAAAAGGGGGGGTCCTGTACACGACACATTAATCTCCAGTCAAATTGGTGAGTGATATTAAGATATTTTCCTTCTGTTATGTAAATGTGTGTATATATAATCCTTATTTAATATTAATATACAGTCAACAAATTTATATATTTACCAGCATTCCTGGTGATACATATTTCATTTGTAAGTAACAGGTCCAGAGCAACTTGTGGATATGACAGTGGTAGGTATCGAAGGGGGACATTTTTTGTGACCTAGGTGTCCCAAATTCCTACTTGTCTAACTGATAAATAATAATTATCTTTGTTCATTCACTGTTATGTACATAATGATACATTCAGATAAATGTAATTTTCCACATTTAATTTGCCCATTGGTCCTTTGAACTGGATATAATTAGTGAAGTCATTAATTAGTTAATTACTTAATAATTATATGTGAAATGACAGAAGGAGGTGGATGTTAAATT
Organism: Cherax quadricarinatus; assembly: GCF_038502225.1. Taxonomy (NCBI): domain Eukaryota; kingdom Metazoa; phylum Arthropoda; class Malacostraca; order Decapoda; family Parastacidae; genus Cherax; species Cherax quadricarinatus. The sequence goes on from NC_091302.1 coordinate 24,637,793, forward strand.
CACAAATTTACTTAATGTGTAGTGGATTATAATTATTGCAATATTAATTTTGATAAGCTGAGCTCAAGGGTGGCTAAAGATTATATTAATTTGTATAATATAAATTTTGCTATGCCAAATTCTAGAAAGGATTTATATTAATTGAATAATATTAATTTTGACAGGTCAAGTCTGGCTAAGTTTATATTAATTTGTATAATACTAATTTGATAAGACAATTCTGGCCAAGATTTATATCAGTGTATGTGCAACTGATAAGCCAAGTGTTGCTAATTATATTAATGTGTATAATATTAATTTTGCTATGCCAAATTCTGGCAAGGATTTATATTAATTTGTATAATAATTTTGATAAGCCAAGGCTGGCTAAAGGTTCGTATTAATGTACATTTAAAATTTATATAATTTTCTTACATGTTATTGCTAAGCTCAAGTAGCTAGGATTTATTCAAAGGTAAGTTGTATTAGTGTTGTAAGTTTTAATCAGTGTTATTAATAAAGTTGAATTTAATACATTGCATCATGGCTGAAAATGAGGAAATTAATGTAGAAGACAAACATATGGAATACAGAGCAAAAAAGGCATCACTGCAAGCTAGAAAGGGGCATGTAACAAAAGCATACAGTAAACGTTTGGAAATATTGAATCAAGAAACTGTGAATACTGATTATTTAAAATTGTATTTAGATGCTTTATGTAATAGATATGATTCATACAAATTATGTTACAAAAAATATGAAGGAGATTTGTTAGTAAACTGTGTAGATGAGACTGAAGTAGATCTCATGATTAATCAGCTTTATGAATTAGAAGAAAAGATTCTTTCTTGTAAAAGTCAGGCCTTGAATAAATTAAAATGTGTAAACCAGGCAGTTAATCAGTCTGCTCCAACAAATAATATGTCTTTGCCAAAACTCCCAGAATTATGTTTACCTGTATTTAATCCTGGAGAAAACTGCAAGAAGTTTTGGTCAATTTTTAAAGCAGCTGTGCATGATAGGAGTGACCTAGCCTGTGTAACTAAATTATTTTACCTCGAAGGACAGGTAAGAGGAGATGCTCACATACTCATACAAGCCTTTCCCAATGTAGATGACTCTTACAAGGAAGCAGTTGACTTGTTGAAGGTCACTAATGGTAATATAGAACAAAGTAGGTTGGATCTAGTGAATATCATTGTTAATTTAAAATCTCCAGATCACACTTACAAAGGTTTACAGCAGTTTAGGGTTAAACTGGAGAGCACTCTCAAAACTTAAAGTAATAAATGTAATCTGAAGGAATCAGACTGGTTATTGAGTGCCATGGTACAGAATAAATTAAACTATAAAACAATTGAATGACTCTCGAACAAATATCACAAGAGTTATTTTGGTCTGGAGGAAATAAGACTAGGTCTACAAGAATTAATTGTTCAGTTGCAGACCAGCCAACTAACTCATTTTAAAGATGCAACACAATAATTCTGAGGTATCTGTCAAGTTTCACAAAGGGAAAAATTATCCCAGTGGTAATAATCAAAATTCATTTCCTAAAAACAGTTGCATAGGTGCATATCAAGTAGCAAGAATCAGAAATAATGATTCTCCACAAGGTAAGAAGAATAAGTACCCTTCTAAGAGTAGCCCAGTTAATAAGAAACCAGTCAGAGAAAAGAGAGATTGTCTTTTCTGCAAGGGTACTCATTTTTCTCAGAATTGCAATGCATACAATTCAAGGAATGATAAAGTTGAAAGATTGGAGGAACTTGACAGATATATCAGGTGTTTAGGTAATCACAATGTAAAGGATTATCAAGCCAAATTAAACAACTGTTATCAATGTCACAAAGGAAGACACCATATAGTCATGTGTAAAGGTCTATATGATAATGTTGATAATAATGATAATGTTGACAATCCTGACACAACAGTAGCTAATGTAAAAATTGCTGCTAATGTTAATAATGATGTTTTTGCTGAAGTAGCCTTACCTGTGTTACAGGTAAAAATTGATGATAAAAGGCATAAATAAAAAAAATGTAAATGCATTATTAGACCAGGGATCCCAGCGTACTTTCATAAAACGTAAATGTCTTGATGGAATGAAAGTACAGATGGGAGATCCCACAACTTTAAAATTATCTGGTTTTCTCTCGGATAAAAGTGCTCAATTGTTTGACACTGTTTATTTAACTGTCAGGTTGGGCAATGAGATAAAACGTGTTAATGCAGTAATTGTAGATAGACTTCCAGAGAAATTATCTACAGTAGGGCTTAGTAAAGCTACAGAAAGACTTTCACATATTGTAAATTAAGCACCTTCTGGGGTAAGTGATGATTCTGTAGGCCCAATAAATATTTTGATAGGTAGTGACTATTATGCCTCCTTTGTAAAGGGTATGGTAAAGAAATGTGGTGTCACCCTTTTGAAGACTGCAGGAGGCCATGTAATGTATGGTAGGATTCCTCATGATAACAATTCATGACTAGAGGAAACTACAAACACCATAACTGTGTGTCTTACTCATGAAGTTGTGCCCCAGTATAATTCTTCCATAGAGGATGGTGTTGAGCCAGTGCATAAATTGTGGGAATTAGACAGCATTGGAATAAATGTAAATGGAGAAAGTCCAGACGATTCTTTTACTCAGGAGCAATACCTGAGAGATGTAAAATTTGAATCTGGACAATACTCGGTACGACTTCCGTGGAGACTGAACCATCCAGAATTGCCCACTAATTGCAGAAAGGCATATGGACAGTTAAAAGCTCAGCTCCGCGAACTGAGTAAGACACCAGAATTGTTAACTGCCTATAATGATATAATTGCTGAGCAGTTAATTAATAAATTTATAGAAGAGGTACCTCCAGAGCAATCCAAAATTTATGGTCACTGTTTGCCACATCATGGAGTGAAGAAGGATTCTAAGACCACTCCTCTGAGAATTGTGTTTAATTGTAGTGCCAGGAGTAACAAAAATGTACCTAGTTTAAATGACTGTTTGATGACAGGTCCGTCGTTGACGGAAAAATTAGGAGATATTTTATTAAATTTCAGGGTGAAGAATTATGCCTTTATGGCTGACATAAGCAAAGCTTTCCTAAGAGTGGGTTTACAATTGGCTGACCAGGATTATACCCGCTTCTTATGGCCTGAGAATCCTATTGACCCACTTAGCCCTCTGAAAACCTTTCGCTTTAGGAGCATATCATTTGGTGCTACATCCAGTCCATTCCTACTTCACACCTTAAGCATATGGAAAGTCCAATGAGTAAAGTAATGAGCAAACAATTTTATGTGGACAATTTCCTGGGTGTGACTTATGGAGAGGCTAATATAATAAGGCAAGTGCAAATATGCCACTGAGGGAGTGGAATAGTAATTCGTCCAAATTAAAGGACAAAATAAGTAAAGATTTCCCTGGAGATGAAGTGCCAAAATGTAGTAATGTATTGGGTTTAACTTGGGATACTGAGAGAGATTTGTTAATGTTAAAACCTAATAATTACAGTATGCCCAATAAATTAACTAAAAGAGTTTTGCTTGATGAAGTTTCCAAATGTTTTGATCCACTAGGTTTAGTGTCACCCCTTACTATAAGAGGGAAATTATTAATACAGGAAGCATGGAAACTTAAATGTGCTTGGGATGAAATTCTACCTGAGGAATTCATTAACAGGTGGGATGAATTAATTGGTGATTATAAAAAAATTCCAATGTTGGAGTTCCCACATCATGTGGCCAATCCAAATGGGAAAAATGTACTCCATATTTTTTGTGATGCTTCAAAATTGGCATATGGAGCAGTTGCTTACCTTCAATGTAATAGTGTTATTTCTCTTGTTATGTCTAAGGCTAAAGTGTCTCCAATTAAATCATGTACCTTACCTCAGTTGGAATTAACAGCCATTTATGTAGGTGTCAAATTAGCTAATTATATAAGAAATAAGTTGCAGGAGATAAATATTAGCGACACTGTAATTTGGTCTGATAATGAGGTATCCTTACAATGGATTCGTAATGGAAACAGTAAAATTGTGTACATACAAAACAGAGCCACTGAAATTAATCAGATGCAAGAGAAGTATAATAGTTTGGGTCAGCATATGTTAACATTTAATCATATACCTGGTGAGGAGAATCCAGCTGAATTCTTGTCTCGAGGTTTACCTTATGCTAAATTTGTAAATGCTGTATCATGGTTTAAAGGACCGAGCTGGTTGGTAAATAAAGCTAATTGGCCTGTACAAAAGGCGTATATTGCTCCTGTTGAAATTACTGTGACCACTGCTCCAATAGCTTGTCCTTCCTTTTGTCATTGATATAAATAGGTATTCTTCTTTACCCAAACTAATCAATGTAACTAAGTTGGTGTTTAAATTTCTAAACAAGATGAATATTTCATTTAAGTTTTCACATCCTCTTGAATATTATATAAAGAGGGTACAGGAGGAAATCTATGGAAATGAGATTGAATTGATGATGGAAAGAAAAATTGTGAAAGGTTCCATAATAGAGAAATTGGGGCTGTATTTAGGAAACAGTGTAATTAGGTGCAGAGGTAGGTTGCAAAATGCTGAATTGGGTGATTATGCTAAACACCCTATCTTACTGCCCAAAACTCATCATCTAACAAATTTAACTGTGCTAAATGCCCATAAAAATGTAATGCATGGTGGGGTACAAGATACCTTAAATTGCATTAGGGAAACTTTCTGGATTCCACAAGGACGGCAAATTGTAAAAAGGGTGATTAAATCTTGTGTAATATGTCGCCGTGCGGATGCCAGTTCCTATATGTACCCAGGTCCTTCACCATTGACAAAGGAGCGTGTACAATTAGTGAAATGATTTGATGTAACAGGTGTAGACTACAGTGGTCCAATCATTTTAACAGGTACATCAGATGGCATTCCACTGAAAGTGTATGTTTGTTTGTTTACCTGTACTGCTATTAGGGCAGTTCATTTAGAAGTGGCACAGGACTTGTCTGCAGAACAGTTTATACAGCTGTTCCGAAAATTTGCAGCTAGGAGTTCCTGTCCGAGGTTCATGATTTCGGATAATGCCACAAATTTTGTAGCAGGTGCTCAACACTTGATAGAATTAAATAATAGTAACGATGTTCAATCTCTGTTAACCCAGCGAGGGTGTACCTGGAAATTTATTACTCCTAGAGCCCTTTGGCAGGGGGGGCTGTACAAAAGACTGATAGGCACAGTGAAGAGGTGTCTCTGTAAAGTACTACACCGGAAGAGAATTAATTTGGAAGAATTCCGTGCAGTGTTAGAGGAGGCTGAAAACCGTATAAATAATAGGCGTCTCTCGTACATGAGTGATACACCTGATGCAAATGTATTAACACCTTTTCACCTAATATGTGGAAGGAAATTGGAAGCTGCCCCTGTTTATAGAGATAATCTGGAAGAAAGTGATGAAGATTACAATGATGCGGCAGTGTTGTGTGATAAATTTAAAATGTTAAATGAAGTAATTGATCATTGGTCTAATGTGTGTGGCATAAGGAATATCTTCTTATACTACGTGAACACTTTTATGGTGTGACAGAGGCAGTAAATCGACAGAACATTCAACCAGGTGACATTGTGTTGATTGATACTGAACAACATCGAACATTGTGGCCTACGAGCAAAGTATTGACATTGTACCCAGATGCACAAGGTGTTGTCAGGAATATGAAAGTGTTGTGTCATGGCCAGGAAAGTTTATGCACAATTAATAAATTGATTCCCTTGGAATTAGGTGTTCAATCAAACGTAAATGAAAATCTGAGGGAAAGCGGCACGAGTGATATGGAAGATAATGCTGACCAAGTGATGCCGGAAAATGAAATCATAGTAAGACCTACTAGGAGAACAGCCACTCAAGCCAGAACTGGCTGGAATCATCTCCTAAAGGAAGGAGTAATTTGAGTCATTTAGCAACGAACTCTGGTCGGCCGCAGTGTGGAAAATACTGTATATATTTTCCAGAAATACAGTAGTTATATGTAAATAGATGGCCATACTGTATTTAAAAGAAGTATGTTATAAAAAATGGGAAACCCGGTGCCTGCACAGAGGAGTCTTGCCATTGTTTATTTTGAATTGAACAGAACGTTAGTGTAATGGGAAGAATTTTTCGTGCTCTAGAGGTTAAAATTGGGCTGACACCTCTCAAATAGGAGACAAAATTGTTGGATGTGCATTCCTGCATAATTTGAGTATCAGGTGACAGGACAGGACAACTCCAGGAACCTTAGATAAGCTGTCTAATTTATGTTTAAATTCTGGCCAGTAAATTTTTCATAAATGTAGGCAAAAGGGGGGGTCCTGTACATGACACATTAATCTCCAGTCAAATTGGTGAGTGATATTAAGATTTTTTCCTTCTGTTATGTAAATGTGTGTATATATAATCCTTTTTTAATATTAATATACAGTCCACAAATTTATATATTTACCAGCATTCCTGGTGATACATATTTCATTTGTAAGTAATAGGTCCAGAGCAACTTGTGGATAAGACAGTGGTAGGTATCGAAGGGGGACATTTTTTGCAACCTAGGTATCCCAAATTTCTACTTGTCTAACTGATAAATAATAATTATCTTTGTTCATTTACTGTTATGTACATAATGATACATTCAGATAAATGTAATTTTCCACAAGCATAGTGGCTCATTACATACCTTCATTTACAACCTTCTAACTAATGAAATAGCTGGAAGGTTGTCACAGAACCTTCCAGAACAGTTAATATGCCTGTTAATATGTCAGTTAATATGCCTCTGTGAATTCTGATATTCAAGCTTTTTTATAATAACTAGGCTATTTGTAATTTTAATGCCGTTCCTATGATTATTATCTACTATCATCTGCTATTATTATTATTATATTATCATCATTATTATATTATTACAACAACCTGATTCATTAAACCACTAAATTAGTTGCAATCACCATGTTGCAACCACCTATGTATATCTTGTGTACCTTGTACCACTGTACCTAGACAGGTTAGGAGCTCAATAGGTCACTGTATTTTTTTGGGGTATCCCAGGATGATTATTCATTCGCTGCCTGGATGAGGTAGAGTGCGGTTGTGCTTTGCACCGCTCTACTGTTTTCCCAGATGAGCTACTCAGACAATAATATGGCACTAGGTGTGCGCCGGAGAGTGAATACTGTGGGCATTGAACTCATTAGTTGGGCTTTAACGCCTACGTCAGTCGATGCGTTATTGCCCAAAATTATAAGAGAGACATACGGCATCAGAGACGAGGATTTGTATGGAGTGGCACTGAATGGTGTTTACAGAATATTCGTGAAGGTGCTAATTGCTCAAGTGTACTAGGCGTTGGTGGATCGTTACCAAGATGTCAGCATTAATAATTATCCCTTTACCAGGCCGTGCCTCATATTTGAGCAGATGCAACAATTGCAACCTATATTGTGACAGTATATGTAATTCTAAGACATATTTATTTGTGATCATTTTTTGAGTTTATTTATTTTTGGGCCATAAGATGCCCTTTTTGGCCGCATCAAATATGAGGCACTCCCCGACAATGGTTAAACTGTAGGTGACAGATCAGGCATCAAATTTGATGCAAGCCTGACAAAGGCATTTGTCTAAAAGAATCATAACAGCTTCTATAACTGATAATTAAAGGCATAAATTTACATTTAAGGTTTAGTCATAAACAACTTGGGTAAACAAAAGGCACAGAAACTTGATTTCAATAAATTTAACACATTTTTAGTAATTGACATTTTATAAAAAATTGAAAAAAATGTTACAAAAATATTATCAGAGGAATTTAAGCATGTTGATGCTTATGGAATTCCAGGAAACAATTCCTCATTGAATTTAGACATAAATTAACCTTGCAGAAGGAACAAGCAAAGGAAAAGTAGGTCCTCTTGTTCTTGGTGTTGCAATGTTTACATGAAAGCCTCTTTGCAGAAACTCGCCAGTGTGTTTGTGTTTCATCAAATATTGTATCATGAGGCCTTTTTCTATGCCAATTGGGAATGTCATCAAGTGAAGAAGACCGTGAAGTTGAACAACTTGGAGATCTCAGGCTCCTTGGGATTCCATTGACTTTCTTGCAGAATGGGAGATGGAAAACCGAAATTCCTTGAGATTCATGCATTTCTCTTTCAAAGCACCACAGTCACGCCTGTACAACAACCAGCCATTGACACAACAAAGATCAATGATATATCCAAAGAGCCTCATGTACCAGCGTTTTGCTTTGAGTGGAGACTTGTAGAGATGCACCAACATATCATTCTTATCTATGCCCCCATATGGGCATTATAATTCTTTATCACTGCAGGACAGTCAACTTCCACCTTTTGTTTGAGCTCCTTGCTGTACCTCTTTATCTTTGCCACTGGGTTGATGCCAATATCATTAGTCAGTAAAGTAACAACCTTACTGTCTTTCCAACGTACAGCAAGGACACCATCCAATGAACAGTAATCCATAGCACTCCTTTTCACCTTTGTTTTTTCCATGTCATTGACAGACATAAGTGGTGGTTTTCCAATTCTGCTGTCCCTTGCAGTGCCTGTGTACCTGCAATTGAATGTAGCATGCAGATATTTCACTAGAGGCAAACTGGTAAAGAAGTTATCTGCATAAATTGCACTGGTCTTTGTGTGGTCCATAGTCTTTGCAAGGCAAATAACAACCTTGGAACTTATAGGCATTTTCTTCTCCTCCTCTGTGTTGGTACCTCATGTTCGTAGTCAAGTAATGGAGTATTTGTTATGTCAAGTTTGCTCCAGGTGGCATTAGTGTTGTTGACAGTTGTTTCATCTACCTCAACCTCGTCATCCTTAACTGCTTGTTTTCGTACATTTCTTCGTTTTACATTAACTTGCCCACTTCTCTTAGACAAATCTTCATGTTCATCTTCACTTGAAGAAGAAGCTTCTGCCGGTGGCTCATAATCATCTGCAGAATCCACTTCCTCATTAGGGTCACTGTCATCATGTAACTCTGGCATGATGTAATCCCTTCTTCTTTGAGCCCTTGATCCATAAAACACATTTGTGTTCAACTGAAATGAACAGAAAACACAAAATGAGCATTCCATATGAGCAAATTTGATAAATTTACAAGGTAAAATTACTCATATATTAATGAATTTGATTCAGCATGCAATTGTTAGCTATCAGTGACAAAGACAGTCTAATTATGATATGTTAATCCATGATATATGATACCTTCATTGGCACATTTCTTATCACCATTGTCAGGCCGGGCCTCAATATTGATACAAAAACAGTAAGTGATAATCTACCATTGTCAGGCCGGGCCTCAATATTGATACCAAAAAGGTAAACAAAACTTCAAGTGCATTTATTTGTTACTTCTCAATGCCTCAGGCAATTCATTTGCATCTCAAAATGAGGTTCAAACATTCAATAATACACTGGAAACACATTCAGAAGCTTACCGACATTCTGGAGTGGTGTAAATTGGTGAAATATCAGGAGAGTGAGGGTCGAAATGCTGCTCCTTCAACAAGTCAAGCAGTACTTTACACTCGAGGAGCTCCCAGCCAATAGCAGAGGACAATACCCAAGTGTCGCCACCTTCAAGCTCCGCCCAGAAGGTGTGTGATTGGCTGGATTGAGACAAGAAGTCTCTGGGAGCATATGCTTTGTGTCTATGGCACCATGAAAACCATACTTTTGGTGCCTCAATATTGAGGCACCGCGCGGTAAAGGGTAACGTAACACCAGCATTGAGGGTCAGGTTGACGGATGTATCAAGACATTATTCGTGGGTCAAGCTCCGCAAGGTGCCTTTTGAACTGATGAAGCAGATATTAGAAATGTTTTCGAAAAATATGGGACTGTACATCTAGCCCAACCTGGTATATTGGTAAAAGGAGCTTATGGAGGATTTCCTGAGGGTACTTTCAATCTCAAGATGACGGTGAAACATCCTATACCCTCGTATGTATATCTCGAGGAGTTTAAAACTCAGGTAATGGTGGCATATGCTGGGCAGAGGCATACGTGCCGACTGTGTGGCGAATATGACCATATGGTGGCAGATTGTGACAAGTGGAATATGGCTCCTCGGAGGGCGAGGGGCAGAGCACCTGCGCATTAGAAAACGATTCCCGAGGAAGAACGGGGACAAGGAGGAGGGAATGGTCGCATGAGTAGTGAAGAGGTGGTGGCTCCTCCTGTGGAATCTGAAGGGGACATGGTGATTCATGAATCACCCAGCCCATTAACAAGTGGGCGCAGAAGTGAAAGCTATGGACGAGGAGTTGGAGACGGTGATACAGGCTATGCTACAGTCTACGAAGGTGGAGAGTCGTGGCGAGCAGGAACCTGGGATCAGGGCAGAAGGAGGTGTGTGCGGGAGGAGGGAGGACCAAATGGCACCTGTGATGGACAGTGTGAGTGCCATGGCAGGACATGGAGGCGAATTAAGGGTGGTAGAGGTGGAGGTCCATTGTGAGGACTCCCAGGACACAGATATGGAGACTGAGGGAGCTACGAGGAAAAGGGTGGCAGCGTCACATTCGGACGATGTTGTGACGACTGCGCAAAAGCCAGGGAAAAAGGCATGGGGTTATGGTACCAAGAGTGACTCTAAGAGAGGGCCACAACACAAGGGGGGGATGGTTGGGAAGGAGGGTGGAGTACGTGGCAAAGGCGATGCTCAGAGGAATGGTCAGAAAGGGAAGAGTCTTGAAATGAGGCGGGGAGGGAAACCTTAAACCGGCCTCAGGTGTGTAACAATAAATATTAATGGTCTCTGTGATGGTGTTAAACGTGAGTGCTTCCGGATGTTTTTGCATAGATACAAGGTTGACGTAGCTTTTGTGCAGGAATACAATTTTAAACTTTGTCGTGAATTAGTGGTGCCTGGGTACCAGGCTTATGTGTTGCCATATGAGCGTTTAAATGGAGGAGTGGGTGTGTTGATCAGGGAGGTGAGCCCATTTGTATTGCACAGGAAAGAGGGGGGAGGGGGCAGAGTATTACATGTGGAAGGATAGTGGATGGGAGAGAGAGTGGCGTTTGTGTGTGTGTATGCCCCAGCAGAAAGTAACGTGAAAGTAAAGACGGATTTTGTGTGGGAGGAACTTGTGTACTTCTTACGCACGTTACCATCTGTGGCGATTGTGGGGAGATTGGAATTGTGTAGTTAAGAGGGTAGACGTGGAACCCAGATGAGCGGGATATTTTTCCTCAGTTTTAGGGGGCCTGTTTAGAGATCTTCAGTTACGTGATGCTTTTGGGGGAGGACTGTGGGAGGTGGAACATACTTTTATAAGGCAGGGATACACGGCTCGTTTGGACAGGATATATTTATCTCAGAAGGTTTAGGTAGAGTCTTTTAAAACTATTGAGATGGTGTCTTCCGATCATAGGGCGGTAACAGTGGAGGTGGGGTGGGATGCTTTGTCTCGTAGGCAGGGAAGCTATTGGAAACTAAATACGATGGTTTTGGGGGATGGGGAGGGAGTGGAAGGTTTTGCAGTATTTTGGGAACAGCTCTGTGCAGAGAGAAGGACTGAGGAGGATGTGGTTGGATTATGGGATAGTGTGGCTAAGGTAAGAATACGTCAGTTTTATGTGAGGGAGGGCAAACGCATTAACCAATTGCGGTATGGTTTGTCAAATTATTTAGAATCTAGATTACGGGATTGTTACACGGGGGAAGCAGTGGCCGGGGTGTACCTCGTGGAGGAAATACAAATGTTGAAGGACAGAATAAAGGATTTGCAAGAAGAGTGTTTTTCAGCGGTATGAGTACAAGCGGGGCTGGACGAGGTACTCTGGGGCGACAAGCCATCAGCTTGCATGTTGCGAGGACAGAAGGTACTACAGCAAACAACTACAGTACCAGGATTGCAAGTCATTTCTTCGCTGGGGGGTTTTCGAGAGGGTCAGGTATTACGGGAAACAATGGGGATGAGTGTGTATGCAGATAGATGGTTTGAGGAGTATGGGAAAAGTAGTGGGGTGGATGGCGAGGTTCTTGGGCAGGTATGTGAGTATGTGCCGTGCAAATTGGGGAGGAGTGATCAGGAGGCATTGGGTGGGGTCATTGAGGAGGAGGAAATATGGAGAGCCCTTATGGACATGAGGAAGGGAAAGGCACCCGGGATAGATGGTTTACCAAGCGAATTTTATGTACAACATTGGGGTCTGCTAAGGGGTTTCCTAGTAAGGTTAATAAATGCTATGAAAGACGGAGGTAAGATAGGAGAATTGCAGGCAATGGCGGTGGTGGTGTTGGTCCTGAAGGGTAAAAAGCAGAGTACCCTTCGGGATTACCGAGCCATTTCGTTGCTTTGTACTGATTATAAGCTGTTCATGAAAATTCTTGGGAATAGGCTTAAATGTGTTGTGGGGAGGGTGGTGTTTGAGTCTCAGTTTGGGTTGCCAGATAGGTCAATGGTTGAGGGCCACGGGATCATAAAGGGGTTCCTGGAGGACATGGAAGGGGGTAGAGGGGCGTTGTTGGCATTGTATTGGCAAGGGGCTTATGACAGGGTGGAAAGAGGGGCTTTGCAGGATATTCTCCTCAGACAGGCGTTTGGCGAAGAAATAGTGGGGTGGGTGGATACGTTGAACTCAGGAGCGAAGGTAAAGGTGCAAATCAATTGGCGTGTGGGGGAGGGAGTCAACATGGAGCAGGGGCTTTGGCAGGGTTGTCCAGTATCACAACTTTTGTTTGCATGTGTTCAGGATCTTTTTTATGGGATGGTGGAGGATCGTCTGAGGAATGGGGGGGGGAGACGGTGTGCAGAAGCCTTGGCCTGGCTTGGTGGGTTATGTTGATGATACAACTATTTTGGTGTGTGAGGAGACACGGTTAGAAGTTTTAGGGAAAGTTGTACATATGTTTGGGAGAGCTACTGGGATCAAGGTAAATCTGGAGCTGGGAGAGTGTGCAGGGAGATTAGAATGAGGATGTGATGTCGTGCAGCGTCGGACTGGAAGTCTAAAAATCTGTGGTGTCATATATGAGGCTGACCTGAGTGCTGCAAGGGTCAATAATTCGAATAGGATGGTGGAACAGGTGCAACGATGTTTGGGAATGCTATGACCTTACCAATTAACCCTTAGGCAACGAGCGATTGTTATCAATGTATTACTATATAGTAAAGTCTGGTTTGTATCGGCAGTATTGCCGTTAACAGGAACGGCGATCACAAGTATTCTTAGAATGGTGTTCAAATTCTTGTGGGGTTCAGGGTGCAACTGGTTGCGAAGGGAGGTAGTGACATTGCCGGTATGTAAGGGAGGGTTGGGTTTGTTGGACTTGAGAAAGCATGTGAAATGTGTGTTCATTAAGAGGGAAGTGTTGTGTGTAGGCGGATGGAGGGGGGACAGCTAGATAAGGTACATGATCACCTACGGAAATGGTATGGGGGAGCGGAAATGAAGGAATGTGAAAAAGTGTTACGTGCCTTAGTGTTAGCCAGGGAACTGGGAAAAGTAAAGGTGTGAACTTGTGTAAATTGTTAGAGGGACATATTGTAGTGCCGGTAGAAGGGATCTACCCCATGTATGCATGGGATGTAATATGGCAAAGATTTAGTAAATTAAGGATACGACTGGAGGGCCCCTAAGGTTATGTATCGTTTCCTACATGGTATTTTGCCAACGGGAACGATGCTCCGAGATAGGAGGGTCATCGAGGGTGGGGCGTGTGGCAGATGCAGTGGGGAAGAGACTGCCTATCATGTTGTCTATTTTTGTGAAGGTTTGGAGTGCATCAGGTTATGGATGAGTATAGTAGTGGCTAGGGTGGGGGGTCATGGTGTGTTGGTATTGAAAGCGTTGAGTCTTGATATGAGTGGGGTGGATGAGGGTGTGGCAATGGGTTTAGCATACATAATCGTGGACTACATATATGTTTTGTGGGGTATGAGGGGGAAGGAGGGTGGGGAAGTGCTGAGAAGGATTTTGGCGGCGACGTTTTATCGAACTTTGGGTCGCAATAGAGACATATATGGGAAAAGGTGGGGTGAGGTTTTTTCCAAAGGTTATAGAGGACTAACAATAGGGAATTTAAGGGCGTTATAACGAGTCTTTAACAGCCGGGGTGAGTATGCTGGTAAAAGGGGGAGAGTCAGGGGTATTCAACGGGCTCACCTCCTCGGGTGTGCAGTGATGGGTGGATGGGTGTGACAGGAGGTACACTTGTGGAACTGGATGTGATGGTGTGAAAGATCTATTTTGTTTAGTTCCCTTGTTGGGGAAGGTATAAATGAAAGTTTAAATATATAGCATTCATAAATATATAATATAAAATATGTAACATGAATTTTTCTTCGGTAGCGAATTATGTCCCGCTTGTATTGTTCTTCAAGTGAATTTTAACCTGAGAGGGTTTTCGTTTCACTATGTTCCTTAAAACATTGAGGTTTTGAAATTTTTGTAACGTGTTCCTGTACCTTTTTTTTTGAAGTAATTACCTATTATGTAATCATGTGTAAATAAGGAGTAGTACCCTAAATTAATATTCATTGTATATTTATTTGTATGCAATACTAGTTAGGCACGTGCTAGAAGGCACAGCGAAAGTCTAGTCTCGTGGAATGTGTGTTAAGTTTTGTTATGTTTGTATGTGGTGTGTTAGTTTAATGTAAGGAGGTTGATATGGTGTTATCTTACTAAAATCAAGATGAAACATTTGGGTAATCTTATTCATGTCATAGCCTTTGATTCTTTTAAAATATTTACATATCCTAGTATTTTGACGATAATGTAGCAGGTGGTGCATTTTCTTGCTTTTTGAAGCGTGAACTTCACGTTATGCAATGTTGTTGTAAGAGCTTGAATTTCATGGTTGTTACATTAATATTGATATTATATATTGTGGGTGTATATTCTTATACTTATAAAGGTGTATGGGTGAATAGGCATGTAATGTTTATATCTGTTTTAGTCTGTAATTTTATCTTTTTGTGTTATTGATGTTCATGCACCACCAACTAATGGTAAATACTCATTAAGTTTTTGATGAGGTCAGGGTATGACCCTAAATTAGGATAATTAATGGTATGTTTCTTAGAACGGTGAATGTAAATATTTAAGGGGGGGGGAGAAGTGTCAGCTGTGGCGACACTGGCAATAATAATTATTGTAAAAGGAGGGGTTTGTAGGATATGTTGTGGATTGTGTATGTGGAAAATTACATTTTATCTGAATGTAACTCATTATGTACATAACAGAAAATGATAACAAAGATAATTATTATTTATCAGTTAGACAAGTAGGAATTTGGGACACTTAGGTAGCAAAAAATGTCCCCCTTCGATACCTACCACTGTCGTATCCACAAGTTGCTCTGGACCTATTAATTAAATGAAATATACATACACCAGGAATACTGGTAAATATATAAATTTGTGGACTGTATATTAAAAATAATAAATGGTTACATATATACACAATTACATAACAGAAGGAAAATATATCTTAATATCACTCACCAATTTGACTGGATATTAAGTTGTATCATACTCAGAAAAACCTCACTAACTAAATTTATGAAAACACTGGCCAGAATTATACACAAATCTAGAGAGCTTATCTGAGGTTCCTGGAGCTGTCTTGTCCAGTCGTCTGATATCTCAAGTTATGCAGGAATGCACATCCACCAATTTCGCCTCCTATTTGAGAGGTGTCAGCACAATTTTAACTTCTAGAGCACGAAAAATTCTTCCCCATTCACCAACGTTTCTAATACAAAATTCAAAACCAAGATGGCGAGTCTCCTCTGCGCAGACGCAGGCTTTCCGTTTTCTATGACATAAATATTATTAAATACAGTATGGCCATCTATTTACATATAAATACTAAATTTCTGGAAAATATACACAGTATTTTCCACAGTGTATCTGGTTGTAATTTGGCCATTATCTATTGTGTTTATTTTCTGTACTGGGATTGTGTAATAGAGGTTATTGTTAATATCCAGTATAGTTTTTAATTTTATTATACTCTTATACATCCTTGTATTTGTTCCATGTTTTAAATAAAAATATAAAAAAAAATCCCAGGATGATCGCATATGAACCCATATACCTACTGCCTTACTACGGATGCTATATTGCTCAGTTATATCGCATAACGATACCTGTATGCAGAAGTATTTTTTTATATATTTTATTCAAAAACGGTGTATACAAAAATACCAAACATCCAAGAAATAATTCGTAATGTTACATTACAGTGGTTCGAACCCATAATAACAATATATAAATTAAAACAAAACATATAACTTAAATCGTGACACAAGGGAACATATAGTTTAACATGTGTTTCACAAAGACGCAGACATAAAACAGATGCTTATGGAAACCTAGAAATGAAACATTATAACAACCCGGATGCAGCATCCCTGTACAAATTGTTACTATAAGAATACAGCACACACTGCACCCCCCCCCCTCCTATACCCAACAGCTGTATCTCTCCATCATAACCAAAACTATAAAATAACATTAATTAACATGGTTGAAAATATAAACATTCTGAAACACGCTTCATACATAACCACATCCCTGCAAAACAGAGGAAATACAAATGCATAAAAACATGTATTACAAACGTACAAAAACCACAATGAATACAGCGGTATACACAGACACAACATACCTCTCCAAACATGTAATTAACACCTACATAACAATACAGCATAGTAAAATACTCTACGTAAACATACCGTCACTTCATAGAAGTACTAAGTATTAATAACTATATATAAAAATTAAAATCCAATAAAATCCAAAAAAAAAAAAAAAACATAAATCAACATATCTTAATACAGAAGCATCCTTAAACACGCTTCATACATAGCCACACCTGCAAGACACATAGCCACACCTGCAAGACACATAGCCACACCTGCAAGACACATAGCCACACCTGCAAGACACATAGCCACACCTGCAAGACACATAGCCACACCTGCAAGACACATAGCCACACCTGCAAGACACATAGCCACACCCCTGCAAGACACATAGCCACACCTGCAAGACACATAGCCACACCCCTGCAAGACACATAGCCACACCTGCAAGACACATAGCCACACACCTGCAAGACACATAGCCACACCTGCAAGACACATAGCCACACACCTGCAAGACACATAGCCACACCTGCAAGACACATAGCCACACCTGCAAGACACATAGCCACACACCTGCAAGACACATAGCCACACACCTGCAAGACACATAGCCACACACCTGCAAGACACATAGCCACACCTGCAAGACACATAGCCACACACCTGCAAGACACATAGCCACACCCCTGCAAGACACATAGCCACACCTGCAAGACACATAGCCACACACCTGCAAGACACATAGCCACACCTGCAAGACACATAGCCACACACCTGCAAGACACATAGCCACACACCTGCAAGACACATAGCCACACACCTGCAAGACACATAGCCACACACCTGCAAGACACATAGACACACCTGCAAGACACATAGCCACACCTGCAAGACACATAGCCACACACCTGCAAGACACATAGCCACACACCTGCAAGACACATAGCCACACACCTGCAAGACACATAGCCACACCTGCAAGACACATAGCCACACCTGCAAGACACATAGCCACACCCCTGCAAGACACATAGCCACACCTGCAAGACACATAGCCACACACCTGCAAGACACATAGCCACACCCCTGCAAGACACATAGCCACACCTGCAAGACACATAGCCACACACCTGCAAGACACATAGCCACACATAGCCACACCCCTGCAAGACACATAGCCACACACCTGCAAGACACATAGCCACACACCTGCAAGACACATAGCCACACACCTGCAAGACACATAGCCACACACCTGCAAGACACATAGCCACACACCTGCAAGACACATAGCCACACACCTGCAAGACACATAGCCACACACCTGCAAGACACATAGCCACACACCTGCAAGACACATAGCCACACACCTGCAAGACACATAGCCACACCTGCAAGACACATAGCCACACACCTGCAAGACACATAGCCACACACCTGCAAGACACATAGCCACACACCTGCAAGACACATAGCCACACACCTGCAAGACACATAGCCACACACCTGCAAGACACATAGCCACACACCTGCAAGACACACCTTCTAGACACATAGCCACACCTGCAAGACACATAGCCACACACCTGCAAGACACATAGCCACACACCTGCAAGACACATAGCCACACACCTGCAAGACACATAGCCACACACCTGCAAGACACATAGCCACACACCTGCAAGACACATAGCCACACACCTGCAAGACACATAGCCACACACCTGCAAGACACATAGCCACACACCTGCAAGACACATAGCCACACCTGCAAGACACATAGCCACACCTGCAAGACACATAGCCACACACCTGCAAGACACATAGCCACACACCTGCAAGACACATAGCCACACCCCTGCAAGACACATAGCCACACACCTGCAAGACACATAGCCACACACCTGCAAGACACATAGCCACACACCTGCAAGACACATAGCCACACACCTGCAAGACACATAGCCACATAGCCACACACCCGCAAGACACATAGCCACACACCTGCAAGACACATAGCCACACACCTGCAAGACACATAGCCACACACCTGCAAGACACATAGCCACACACCTGCAAGACACATAGCAACACCTGCAAGACACATAGCCACACCTGCAAGACACATAGCCACACCTGCAAGACATATACACACCCCTGCAAGACACATAGCCACACACCTGCAAGACACATACACACCCCTGCAAGACACATACACCCCTGCAAGACACATAGCCACACCCCTGCAAGACACATAGCCACACCCCTGCAAGACACATAGCCACACACCTGCAAGACACATAGCCACACACCTGCAAGACACATAGCCACACCCTTCAAGACACATAGCCACACACCTGCAAGACACATAGCCACACCTGCAAGACACATAGCCACACACCTGCAAGACACATACACACCTGCAAGACACATAGCCACACCTGCAAGACACATAGACACATAGCCACACACCTAGCCACACACCTGCAAGACACATACACAAGACACATAGACACAGAGCCACACCCTGCAAGACACATAGCCACACACCTGCAAGACACATAGCCACACCTGCAAGACACATAGCCACACACCTGCAAGACACATAGCCACACACCTGCAAGACACATAGCCACACACCTGCAAGACACATAGCCACACACCTGCAAGACACATAGCCACACACCTGCAAGACACATAGCCACACCTGCAAGACACATAGCCACACACCTGCAAGACACATAGCCACACCTGCAAGACACATAGCCACACCTGCAAGACACATAGCCACACACCTGCAAGACACATAGCCACACCTGCAAGACACATAGCCACACACCTGCAAGACACATAGCCACACCTGACACAAGAGCCACACCTGCAAGACACATAGCCACACACCTGCAAGACACATACACATAGACACATACACACCTGCAAGACACATAGCCACACCTGCAAGACACATAGCCACACACCTGCAAGACACATACACACCTGCAAGACACACACACCTGCAAGACACATAGCCACACACCTGCAAGACACATAGCCACACACCTGCAAGACACATAGCCACACCTGCAAGACACATAGCCACACACCTGCAAGACACATAGCCACACACCTGCAAGACACATAGCCACACACCTGCAAGACACATAGCCACACACCTGCAAGACACATAGCCACACCTGCAAGACACACCTGCAAGACACATAGCCACACCTGCAAGACACATAGCCACACCTGCAAGACACATAGCCACACAAGACACATGCAAGACACATACACACCTGCAAGACACATAGCCACACCTGCAAGACACATAGATACACACCTGCAAGACACATAGCCACACCTGCAAGACACATAGCCACACACCTGCAAGACACATAGCCACACCTGCAAGACACATAGCCACACCCCTGCAAGACACATAGCCACACCCCTGCAAGACACATAGCCACACCCCTGCAAGACACATAGCCACACCCCTGCAAGACACATAGACACACCTGCAAGACACATAGCCACACCCCTGCAAGACACATAGCCACACCCCTGCAAGACACATAGCCACACCCCTGCAAGACACATAGCCACACCCCTGCAAGACACATAGCCACACCCCTGCAAGACACATAGCCACACCCCTGCAAGACACATAGCCACACCCCTGCAAGACACATAGCCACACCCCTGCAAGACACATAGCCACACCCCTGCAAGACACATAGCCACACCCCTGCAAGACACATAGCCACACCCCTGCAAGACACATAGCCACACCCCTGCAAGACACATAGCCACACCCCTGCAAGACACATAGCCACACCCCTGCAAGACACATAGCCACACCCCTGCAAGACACATAGCCACACCCCTGCAAGACACATAGCCACACCCCTGCAAGACACATAGCCACACCCCTGCAAGACACATAGCCACACCCCTGCAAGACACATAGCCACACCCCTGCAAGACACATAGCCACACCCCTGCAAGACACATAGCCACACCCCTGCAAGACACATAGCCACACCCCTGCAAGACACATACCCACACCCCTGCAAGACACATACCTGCAAGACACATAGCCACACCTGCAAGACACATGCAAGACACATAGCCACACCTGCAAGACACATAGCCACCCTGCAAGACACATAGCCACACACCTGCAAGACACATAGCTACCCTGCAAGACACATAGCCACACACCCTGCAAGACACATAGCCACACACCCTGCAAGACACATAGCCACACCTGCAAGACACATACCTGCAAGACACATAGCCACCCTGCAAGACACATAGCCACAGCCACACCCCTGCAAGACACATAGCCACACCCCTGCAAGACACATAGCCACACCCCTGCAAGACACATAGCCACACCCCTGCAAGACACATAGCCACACCCCTGCAAGACACATAGCCACACCCCTGCAAGACACATAGCCACACCCCTGCAAGACACATAGCCACACCCCTGCAAGACACATAGCCACACCCCTGCAAGACACATAGCCACACCCCTGCAAGACACATAGCCACACCCCTGCAAGACACATAGCCACACCCCTGCAAGACACATAGCCACACCCCTGCAAGACACATAGCCACACCCCTGCAAGACACATAGCCACACCCCTGCAAGACACATAGCCACACCCCTGCAAGACACATAGCCACACCCCTGCAAGACACATAGCCACACCCCTGCAAGACACATAGCCACACCCCTGCAAGACACATAGCCACACCCCTGCAAGACACATAGCCACACCCCTGCAAGACACATAGCCACACCCCTGCAAGACACATAGCCACACCCCTGCAAGACACATAGCCACACCCCTGCTAGCCACACCCATGCAAGACACATAGCCACACCCCTGCAAGACACATAGCCACACCCCTGCAAGACACATAGCCACATCCTAGCCACACCCCTGCAAGACACATAGCCACACCCCTGCAAGACACATAGCCCACCCCTGCAAGACACATAGCCACACCCCTGCAAGACACATAG
Organism: Cherax quadricarinatus; assembly: GCF_038502225.1. NCBI lineage: Eukaryota > Metazoa > Arthropoda > Malacostraca > Decapoda > Parastacidae > Cherax > Cherax quadricarinatus. Next base: position 24,659,458 of record NC_091302.1, read on the forward strand.
CCACACCCCTGCAAGACACATAGCCACAGCAAGACACACAGACACATACACCTGCCACCCTGCAAGACACATAGCCACACCCCTGCAATACACATAGCCACACCTGCAAGACACATACACACCCTGCAAGACACATACCTGCAAGACACATAGCCACACCCCTGCCACACCACTGCAAGACACATAGCCACACCCCTGCAAGACACATAGCCACACCCCTGCAAGACACATAGCCACACCCCTGCAAGACACATAGCCACACCCCTGCAAGACACATAGACCATACACACACCTGCAAGACACATAGACACAGCCACACACCTTCAAGACACATAGCCACACCTGCAAGACACATAGCCACACAAGCCACAACCTGCAAGACACATAGCCACACCCCTGCAAGACACACACCCTGCAAGACACACACACACCTGCAAGACACATAGCCACACATAGCCACACCTGCAAGACACATAGCAAGACACAGCCACCCTGCATAGACACATAGACACATAGCCACACACCCTGCAAGACACATAGCCACACCCCTGCAAGACACTGCAAGACACATAGCCACACATAGCCACACCCCTGCAAGACACATAGCCACAGCCACACCCTGCAAGACACATAGCCACACCTGCACACATAGCCACTGCAAGACACATAGCCACACCCCTGCAAGACACATAGCCACACCCCTGCAAGACACATAGCCACACCCCTGCAAGACACATAGCCACACCTGCAAGACACATAGCCACACCCCTGCAAGACACATAGCCACACCCTGCAAGACACATAGCCACACCCCTGCAAGACACATAGCCACACCCCTGCAAGACACATAGCCACACCCTGCAAGACACATAGCCACACCCCTGCAAGACACATAGCCACACCCTGCAAGACACATAGCCACACCCCTGCAAGACACATAGCCACACCCCTGCAAGACACATAGCCACACCCCTGCAAGACACATAGCCACACCCTGCAAGACACATAGCCACACATCTGCAAGACACATAGCCACACATCTGCAAGACACATAGCCACACCCTGCAAGACACATAGCCACACCCTGCAAGACACATAGCCACACCCCTGCAAGACACATAGCCACACCCCTGCAAGACACATAGCCACACCCCTGCAAGACACATAGCCACACAAGACACATAGCCACACCCTGCAAGACACATAGCCACACCTGCAAGACACATAGCCACACCCTGCAAGACCCATTGCCACACCCTGCAAGACACATAGCCACACCCCTGCAAGACACATAGCCACACATCTGCAAGACACA